>NW_028322934.1:67325-77413 GCF_047325235.1 Durio zibethinus | reverse complement strand
CGTCCCTCATTGGTTGTCCGCGGGTTCCATTATCAAGAAGTGTATCCACGGCTTCTTGTACCAATTTTTCCTGACACATTACTAATTCCCCTGGCGTAGATCTACTTGTTGTTAATAAATCGGTAAGAGTATTATTTCGATAGATAACTCTTCTATAGAGTTCATTAATATCCGAACTCATTAGTTTACCCCCATCTATCTGAATGATCGGTCTCAACTCGGGAGGAAGAACCGGTAATAGACATAAAACCATCCATTCTGGTTCTATATTTGTTCGAATAAAATGCTTAGCCAATTCCATGCGTCTAACCAAAAAATCCTTTCTTCTTCCAATTTTTCGATCTTCCCATTCATTACCCGCGAGGCCTTCTTCTCCTAATTCTTTCCATTCGACCAACGAATAATCGATAAGAATTCGCAAATCTAGATCGGTTAATTGTTCTCGAATAGCACCTGCTCCAGTAGAAATTTCTCGATTTCGAAATGTATCGAAACCTTGGGTAGTAAAAAAAAGTGGGATACTGTATTTCCAGGATTGAATTTCATATTCGAATGAACCTCGTAATCGTAAGAAAGTAGGTTTTTTAGCGATGGGCCTAGCAAAAGCAAAATTAGGATAGGGCCCTACAGGATCTCTCCCCCCCCCCCTCAAAATCGGACATGAGAGTTTCCTCTCATCCGGCTCAAGTAGTTACACCAAATAAAGATAAAGAAAGGAGTTCTCGCTTTCAAATTCTAGAACCCCCCCCAAAAAAAGGTCTACTCTTTACTCAAGTTCCAAAGAAACATTTCATTGATTCATTCTTCTTTTATTGATTTATATTTTCTTAATTCTTTATTCAATTCGAAATTAGGACATAAATGAAATGTGAAATTCTTGAGTAGTCTACTTCCCCTCGAATGATGAATCCTCTTAAATTAAAGGAGTGTCATAAGGGATTTACTTGTCTATGTACCCTTCCATTCGATCTCTTAGGTCCTGCCTTACCTTACCTCGACGGTTATACCACGATGCCCTTAACTTAAAGCCTAAGCCTATATGCGATGTATAGACTCCTGCAACCATGACATATTTGTTTACTTGAACATAATTTCATTTCTTTCTAAAAGAACTAAAAGAAATGAGAATGGTTAATTCCACAAAAGAAAGAAGTCTTTTTTTTTCACGAGGTACAACTCAAAATTCCTATTTATTTATTTTACTGACTCGACCATAGACCAATTCCCTTTTTATTTGGGAGTATTGAATACACCCATAATTCTGAGCTTCATGTTACTCCTCCCAAGAGACATGTCATGTCAGATCCAGGGCATCCCAATTCGATTGAATGGGATGACAGTTTCTCATTGCTAATCGGTAAAATCATAATTTCGATCAAATCACACATCGCAGTATACTAGACCCTCTAATTCTTTAAGAGGTTTATCTAAAAGATTGGCGATATAACTAGGACGACGTTTCAAATACCATACATGAGTTACTGGACATGCCAGTTTTATGTATCCCATTTGATATCTTCGTATCCGATAATCAACAAATTCAACTCCGCATTGTTCACAAAATTTAGGGCCCTGCTTTTCATTTCCAATTACTCGATAATTTCCACAAGCGCAAATTCCACTTTTTATAGGTCCAAAAATTCTTTCACAAAATAATCCATCCTTTTCCGGTTTATTGGTTTTGTAATGAAAAGTATAGGGTTTTGTCACCTCTCCAACGGTTTCTCCATTAGGTAGGATTTTATTGGCCCAAGCACTTATTTGTTGGGGAGAAACTGAGCCAATTCGGAGTTGTTGATGTTTATATCGGTCGATCATAGAAGACAAATTCTGATTCATTCCGATTAAGCTTCCTTCCTATTAATCTGGAAGTTCTTCTCAGATACAAGGAAATGATTCAGTTCCAGAGCCAAAGATCGTAATTCTCGGACGAGCAATCGAAAAGATTCTGGAGCATTTTCAGGTTTAGGTATTGTTCCTCCAATGATCATAGTACCAAGTACTTCTTGGCGAGCTCTAATATGATCAGATTTATAAGTAAGCATTTCTTGTAAAATATGAGCAACACCAAATCCCTCTAGAGCCCAAACCTCCATTTCTCCTACCCGTTGTCCTCCTTGCTTGGACCTTCCTCTAAGTGGTTGTTGTGTAACAAGTGTATAATGTCCACTGGAACGCCCATGTATTTTATCATCAACTTGATGAATTAATTTCAAGATATAAGGTTTTCCTATTATAACAGGTTGTTCAAAAGGGTCCCCCGTTCTTCCATCAAATAGTCTGCTTTTTCCTGGATACTCGGGTTCAAATACCCATGGATTCGCTGTTTGCTTACCGGCTTCATATAATTCGGAAAACACTAGTTTTCTCGAAGCCTCTTGTTCATATCTCTCATCAAACGGTGCTATTCGATAATGTCTATCTAGTAGACTCCCTGCTAACCCAAGCGAGCATTCAAATATCTGTCCCACATTCATTCGTGAAGGGACTCCTAATGGGTTGAAGACCATATCAACAGGTCTTCCGTCTTGCAAATAAGGCATATCCTGTCTAGGTAAAATTTTGGAAATGATACCCTTATTTCCATGTCTTCCGGCTACTTTATCGCCTACTTTCATTTCGCGTTTCTGTGAAATATATACACGAATCGTTTCCGGATTATAACTAGAACCCCCTTTTTTCTGGATCCATCTCACATCGATGACTCGACCCCTCCCACCTATAGGTAATTTTAGACAAGTTTCCTTTGAAGTGGATACCTGAATCCCAAGTATGGCCCGTAATAATCTATCTTCTGGAGCATATGATGATTCTTTCGCCACCTGAGGCGTTAATTTACCTACTAAAATATCGCCCGTCTCCACCCAAGATCCCAGCATCACAATTCCATTTTTGTCTAAATTGCGGAGTAAATGGGCTTCTAGGTGCGATATTTCGTTAGTGATTCTTTCAGGACCTTGGCTTGTCACATGAGTCTGAATTTCATATTTTCGTATGTGAAAAGAAGTATAAATATCTTCATATACTAGACGCTCGCTAATGAGTACCGCATCCTCAAAATTGTAACCTTCCCATGGCATATAAGCTACTAATACGTTTTTGCCCAAAGCGAGTTCGCCACCAACCGTAGCGGCACCATCCGCTAAAATCTGTCCCTTTTTAATGCATTTACCCCGCTGAACCCGGGGAGTTTGATGCATACAAGTATTTTTGTTGGAACGTTGATACATAACTAATGGAATGCTTAGAGTATCCCCATTACCCGATAAAATAATCTTGTCAGTATCGGTAGAAATGATCTTTCCCTCTTGATCGGCTATAGCGGGAACCCCTGAATCTAGAGCCAATTGGCGTTCCAACCCAGTTCCAACAATGCACTTCTCGGAACGCGAAAGCGGAACTGCTTGGCGTTGCATATTAGAACTCATTAAAGCCCGATTCGCGTCATTATGCTCGATAAAAGGAATGAGGGAAGCTCCCATAGAAAAATATTGAAAAGGAAAAATACTTCGAAGATGAACTTGTTCCCATGCAATAGTCAGGAATTCTTGGCGGTATCGAGCCGGAACAACCTGTTCTTCCTGAATACCCTGATTCAAGGCCAAAGAATTTCCTGCCGCTACCATATAATATTCATCTCGACTTGGGGATAAATAAAGCATCTGTGCTTTTTTTGATCTCTCAAATATTTTATAAAATGGACTTTCTAGAGACCCCCAACGACCAATCCTGGCATGAATTGCTAAGGATCCAATAAGTCCAACATTGATTCCTTCAGACGTGTCAATTGGGCAAATGCGTCCATAGTAACTAGGATGGATATCTCGTATCCGAAAATTAGCAGTTCGCCCGGTCAATCCTCCGGGGCCCAAATAACTCAATTTTCTCCCATGAACTATTTGTGTCAATGGATTTGTTCGATCCAAAACTTGAGACAATGGGTGTAATCCGAAAAAGGATTCATAAGTGGTTGTTAATGGAGTCGAAGTTACCAAATTCTGAGGAGTCGGTATCAATTTATGCCTAATTGCTCCGCATATAGTTCCTCTAACTACATTTTCTAAACGAACCAGAGCCAATCCGAATTGATCTTGTAAGAGATCCGCTACAGAACGAATACGCTTATTTTTCAAATGATTCATATCGTCAAGTGTACCCATTCCAAATTTCATTCCAATCAAATGATCCGCAGCTGCCAATATATCTCGCGGTAACAAAAATGTATTGTTCTGAGGTATATTAAGATTCAGTCTCTGGTTCATATTTCGTCGACCAATCCTTCCTAATTCACATCTTTGCTGAAAGAATTTCTTTTGTAATTCCTTACACAAGGATTCAGAAAATACCGGATCCCCGCCTACACAAGAAAATTGTTGATAAAACTCCAAAATGGCATTTTCTTTTGACCCAATTTTTTTTTTTTCCTTATCGGTCAGGAAAGACAAGAAAATTTCAGGGTAGCAAACATTCTCTAGAATTTCTCTTAGATTCGAACCCATAGCTGATGATAGAACTAGAATAGATATTTTCTGTTTCCTACTTACACGAGCCCATATCCTTGCTTTTCTATCAATCTCTAATTCGAACCTCCCCCCCCAATCTGATATTATGGTACCAGTATAGACCGAAATTCCGTTAGGATCCAATTCTGATCGATAATAGATACCGGGGCTTTGCAATATTTGATTGATCACAATTCTGTATATTCCATTTACTATAGAAGTTCCGAGGGAGTTCATTAAAGGAATGTTTCCAATAAAAATTGTTTGTTCTTGCATATCCTTACTGGTTTTCAAAATTAATCCTGCGGATACATATAATTTAGAAGAATATGTGAGTGATTCATATACAGCATCCCTTTCTTTTATCAACGGTTCCACCAATTGATATGTTTCCACAAATAATTGAAATTCAATTTCTTGATCTGTATCTTCAATTTTTGGAAACTTATCAAGTTCTTCTGTTAAGCCCCGATCCATGAACCCACAAAATCCTTCAAATTGTATCTGATTCAACCCAGGTATTGTATACATTTCCCCATTTTCATTCCCGAGCATTTTGAATTTCCCATTTATCAAAAAAATCCCATTCTTTTCTCATTCTTCATCGAATCATATGAATCGATCTAATAATGATGGAATTGAATTTCTATTCTGTTTACTGAATCACATGAAATTTTATCTAACTCCATATACCATATAATATATATGGAATGTATGAAATGCGTATGAACGGAAGAAGAAAAATTATACTCAAATTTTAATTTATATTTATAACAAACAGCTACATAAAAGAATTGATAAATGCCATTTAGCCTTATGGAGTTTTGTATAGAATATCAAAAAAAAAAATAATAATTCAATTTCTACCATTATTATGATATTCCATATTCCAATCCGATTGAATACCAGAAAAATGAAATGAATTCCTGATTTGATCTGTTCGTTGAGATAAAGACAAAATAATCATAAAATATATATCGGGAGAGAGTTGATTTTTCTAGCACTTAATTTTTTCATAGATTCCATTGTTCTGTTCAAAAAATGATTCGCAGAGAAGAGAGATGTTTTTACCCATTTTTTAGTTTTTTATTTTTTAGTAGAATATTTAGAATATGATTGAAGTGCGTACGAAAAGAGGGCTTGTATTTATTAAACATATGCAGATATAGCATTTCTATTTATATATGTCTTTCCTCTTTTCTTTTTATTCCATTATAGCTCTCTAGTGGAGACAACACATGGCGTGCTCTATCAAAAATTCTATTTTTTCTTTAATTTTAATCTATTCAATGAAAAATTGAAACACGATAATTTCTTGCTGATTCCCTATGGACATCATATCTAGATAGATAAAATACCTCATTAGATAACTAGAGCTGTGTAACAACTTATGTTCGGGGGTTTACATAGACTCATAATTGCTGTTATATTATTATAATATAATTTATAATTATATAATTTATAATTGAAATTAAGAAAGTTTTTTTATTGAATTGAAAAATTGAAAAAAAAAATCAATACTAATTAGTTATGTATCCATTTTTATTTTCTTATACCATTAGAGAAAGACAAGTGAAGAAGAATCGTCCATAAATTTGCCGTCAATAGTTAATAGTTAATGGTTCCAATTTTTTTGTCCTGCATTTTTACTTTTGTAACTGAGAATCCACATTTTCTTTTTCAATAGAAAAGAAAAAAGAAAGGGAAAGTTTTTGTTTTTAGATATTGTGTGTCTTGAGATACTATAACCAATTGAAGGTATGGATCCAATCTAAAAATAAAAAGGGGATACTCTCATTTTTTTGTTTGTAGCCTTTTGGCGACATGGCCGAGCGGTAAGGCGGGGGACTGCAAATCCCTTATTCCCCAGTTCA
This sequence comes from Durio zibethinus, assembly GCF_047325235.1. Classification (NCBI taxonomy): domain Eukaryota; kingdom Viridiplantae; phylum Streptophyta; class Magnoliopsida; order Malvales; family Malvaceae; genus Durio; species Durio zibethinus. Next base: position 71,037 of record NW_028322934.1, on the reverse strand, counting down.
AATCCGGGTGTCGCCTGATCAACAAAAAACGCGAAATCCTATATTCTGTTTTGCTGATATAACTCGACCAATTTTCTCCGGCAAAAACAAGTGTAAGAAAAGGACTCTTGATACTTTCTTGATTATAAACTTGATTATAAACTTCCGGAGGTTTTGTTTTCTAAAGTGTTGTAAATCCTTACGTCTAGGATTCAAGGAAAAACTAGAGTAGTGGAAGGGAATGAGTAAATCTTGATATGGTAGCCCCTCCCCTACTAATAGAGGGGCTACTATCGGAGTCTTGAATTAGATTGGATAACGGGAGTGTTTAATTAACTAATGAATGGTTGTAGAAGGGTTGGAAGATACTTTGTATACAGACTGATGAAAGTCTCTGAGTGTTCAGGCATCCAATCAATATTAGATTGGATGGATAATTGGCTTTTACTTAATAAGGGACACCAAAAGAAAGAAGAAGTCTTATTATTGCTACATGTGAGTAACATTCTTTTGATACTTCCAAAAGTGTTACTGCGTATTTTGCTTGTGCTTAATGGTTCTCGATTTTACTAGAAATCATATAAGAACTTGTTATAAGCGGATTTATTGAAGTGTTTCATCAACGGTGGTGTGTCAGAATTCCCTTTTCCTTTTGACTCTGCACCGGTAATTCCACTATTATTAGTGAACAATAATGGAAAAATTCCTTCCTATTTGTTTCATATTCATAGAAATTAGGGGACATAATACACATGGATATAGTAAGTCTTGCTTGGGCTGCTTTAATGGTAGTCTTTACATTTTCCCTTTCACTCGTAGTATGGGGAAGAAGTGGACTCTAGGGGTACTTCTAATTGGGTTGAGGAATCAAACCGTATCAATTGTTTTCTAGATCGTTTTGCAAAGCCTTTTTAACTATTTTATTAGTCTTCATTTCGAAATTCTTGGATTCTAGTGGAGTAATGTATTCTATGAATAATACCCTTTCAATCAAAATCAAACAAACATTTCAATAATTCCCATGTTCGTATTTCGAAAGTAAAAGGGATACGGATGATAGGCAATTTATTAAAAAAAAAAAAGAATTCTTCCTAAATTTTCTATTTTGATGAACCAGCTCTTACCAGAGTTATATATGGACAATGAGGGACAAGGAACCCCCCCCCCTTTTTTTTTTCTGTATTTGTTTGTTTTTATTTCCTTCCCTCTTTACTGTTACTGTTCAAAGAGAAAAAAAGTAGTTCTTTTATTTAATAAGATCTTGCCTTAGTGTAGTCACATATTGCACACTTACCCCCTGTTTTATTTATTATTTTAGGAATTTTATTTATGCCATGCTTTATTGACTCATTTCATATCATGGATCAAAGAAAAGAAGTTAAATTAAAAATCGGTTCCATGAAATGAAAGAATTAGAAAATCGTAAGACTTGCCTTTCAATTATTTCAGATTGATTGAAATCAACACAAATAAAATAGATCAAGCGAAGAAATAAAATTGAGATACTATGTACATTACATATATTTCATTACATATATTTAATTGATATCGACATGTATGAAGATACATATTGTAGATTCATCTATATTAAGCTTGTATCTTTATACATTACAATAATAGATATGGATAGTATGGTAGAAAGATTCATATTTTTTTTCTACCATACTATCGAGTTTGATAGGATACTGCTGATTCTAGTCCATTCATTTTATTTAATTTATTTAAGACGTGAAATTGGAATCCTTTTTTTCTTAAATCCTTGATAAAAAGTCAAGTTTCATTCAAATTAATCACTTTGACTGACAGTTTTTACGTATATTATAAGTAAAAAGGCGGTAGGAACTAGAATGAACAGCGCTGTAGCAATAAATGCGAGAATATTTACTTCCATAATTTCATTGTTTTTTTTACTTCGCAATAACTCGGGATTTAATCCCATAGAGATGATAAATTTGTCGCTTGTAAATTCAATGCGATGACTTACATTTCAATGACATCGAATCGGATCAATATCATGAATAACAATATCTAAGCTATCAAATCGATTCACCGTCGAGAATTGAATAGTATAACATAGGAAGCTCTTTTATCCACACCGAATACAAAATTGGATTCCTGGCCCAATCAAAAGAATTCCTTTCCTTTATTTCTATATATTCTTTTCCACTCTTTCTTTTCGATAATCTACCGCCTTCCTTGTACAATCATCTGATGATGTATCATCTGACTGCTTTTCCACTTTCACCGTTTACAAATAGTTTACAAATAAACCCCAACAAAAAATGGAAAGGAAAAAATAAATAAAAAAGGCTATCCTTGGGAATGAAATTCTTTCATTTGTATTCCCTTTCACAGAAAATGGAGGGATCAATTGATGTATTTTTTTTTTATTGTATCCGTCGGGACTGACGGGGCTCGAACCCGCAGCTTCCGCCTTGACAGGGCGGTGCTCTGACCAATTGAACTACAATCCCAGGGCAATAAAGAAAAGTGTACAGCATAGATATTCTTATGATTTCATTCAAGCCATTTTCTATTTAAATTTTAGATTCGAATCGCCGTGTTGTAACAAACAAAGGCGCGAGTGATATATTGATATCCATACGGGTATGCGCTTTAGTGAGAGCAACGCGGATTACTAGTTACTAGTAATCCTTTCGTTATTGCCAAATCGATCGATAATCAATTTTAAAATGAAAAAAAAAAAAGAGTCTTTTTTCTTTACTTTACTCTTTCTTTTCATTAAACTTTATACTTAATGATCCTGATATGAATCTAGATCATTATCAAGGTCAGAATTTATGGGAACAAATAAATAGAACAAATAAAAAACAAATAGCGGTAGGGATGGATATATCAGAAAATTGGACTTTTTTTATTCTTCCCTAATTTTTTTGTTTGGCTTTTCTGGAAAACAAAATACAAAAAAATGGGCATTTTATGTTATGGCGGATCAGCGAATTATTGGGCCGAGCTGGATTTGAACCAGCGTAGACATATTGCCAACGAATTTACAGTCCGTCCCCATTAACCGCTCGGGCATCGACCCAGGAAGAATCAATTATAGGTTTATTGATAATCCATGATCAACTTCCTTTCGTAGTACCCTACCCCCAGGGGAAGTCGAATCCCCGCTGCCTCCTTGAAAGAGAGATGTCCTGAACCGCTAGACGATGGGGGCATATTTGCCTGACCGACATCATACTATGCTCATAGTATGAACAGTTTTTTGAAATTGTCAATATAATGGAATGATATGACTAGATCCGAAAGCTTTTTCCATCTTTTATGATTTTCCATTTTTGATTCATGATTTATACTCATAAATCATTCATTTGAATCGCCACTCTATTCTATATAGAAATAAATTAGATATAGAAATAAATTAGATAAATTCAATCTATTATATTATTATATTATATAAATCGATATTATAAAAAGAAACTAGATTATATTAATAATACAAAGTATAAGATCCTTTCGGGAAGTGATTGGTCTGACATAAACATAAAAAGGGGAGTTAAACTTCATTTCTTCCACTTTCATTCTTCATTTCTTCCACTTTCATTCATTGATTCACTCATTATTAAGATTAAGACGAGACAGGCGTATTTCTATCTCACACTAAGCCAGGAAATTAACAAAAAGTAAATCTGGAATTTTGGGAAGAGGGAGCAAGAAGTTATCGAAAATTATGTGTGTTTTTTTTTTTTTCTAAAAATTGGGTTCGGTG
>NW_028322934.1:34825-54825 GCF_047325235.1 Durio zibethinus | reverse complement strand
TTTAACCAATTCTGCGCTTCAATATAATTACCAGGAGTAAGCGCTATAGCCTGTTTCCAATACTCAGCGGCTTGATCGAACCAAGCCTCCGCTATTTCAGAATCCCCCTGTCGAATGGCCTGTTCTCTCCCGGTCGGAATAGGCGGGTCAATTCCTTCCCTTAGAACCGTACTTGAGAGTTTCCTACCTCATACGGCTCGGCAGTCAATTCTTTTGGTGTCCCATTTTTTTACCCTACCATATATCCAATTGAATGAGATTTCTCATAGATCCTATCGATTTGTCTCGGGTTAACCAAAAGAGGTTAATTACATGAGTTTCAAACTTTAATTTGGATTAAATTAATAATGAGTTTTATCTTTTCTCCCACCTTCAGAAAAATAAAGCATAGGCGTTTCGGGATTATCGTCCGTTAGATTTTTCTGAAAGGTAACTATCTCGGTTTCATATCATATATAAATTTATATAGAATCCTTGAAAAAGACTTCTTCCTCATAAAAAAGACTTACTGTCTTTGGGATCTGATGCTACACCGCTGCTCAATAACTTAGGGGATCGGCTCTATTACATAAGTTGATTCCTAATTTTTATCTCATATCATGACATAAATAAGCAGTTCTTATTTATTTTTATTGTATCGGCCCAAAACCTCGCTAATTGATCTTTACGGTGCTTCCTCTATCAATTAGATCCTTTATCCATAGAATAAAGTATCTAGGCATATATATTTCTTCATATTTTGACTTCTATGAAGTTTCTTTTTTTTTTTTCTTTTTTTGTTACAGCTGATAAAAATCGTTTTTTGGACGATGCAATATGTAGAAAGCCTATTTTATTTACTAGCGTATTTATTTACTAGCGTATTTGCTCTTTCTTTCCTTTTTTTTTTTATTTCTATAGTGGAGATAGTCGCACGTAATGACAGATCACAGCCATATTATTAAAAGCTTGTGGTAAGAACGGGTTTCGTTCTAGTGCTCGAAAATAATATTCTAAAGCTTTTGTATGTTCTCCGTTACTTGTGTGGATAAGGCCTATGTTATAGAGTATATAACTTCGATCATAGGGATCAATTTCTAGTCGCATAGCTTCATAATAATTCTGTAAGGCTTCCGCATAATTTCCTTCGGATTGAGCCGACATCCGTTACGGTCGTCATTCGATTCAACGAATTCTCCGTTCCAAAACCGTACGTGAGATTTTCACCTCATACGGCTCCTCCTTTATGTGCATAATGAGAATAATCCATGGAATTAAAAAAAAGGTCGAAATATTGTCATTATGAACTGAGCGGGGCTAATGTTTTTACAAGAAATCTCTAGCCAACCCTCTTGCAAAAGATCTTTTCTTACCATCAAGCGTGTTCGTACTAGATAAATAAAGTAAACTCCAACAATTTCTTTGTTCTCAACGCTCCTTAATTTCCAGGAATTAGTCACTTCAACAATCTTCGATGGTTATATGGGTATCCAAAGTACGAACAAGATGGATGTTTGTTGTCCCAACCATTTCTCTTAGTTCCGATCCCGATAAGGAAAGGGAATCCTTTATAACAATAACAAAGTTTTCGTGTTGTTGATTCCTAGATGTAGTGCTTCTTCCTCTATGCCGCCTATTGGTACTAGTGTAGTAGGGTTGACCCACAATACAGACCCATAGGTGTAACCTTTCGCTCAATACTCGAATCAACAATTGAAGCATCTGAGGTTGCATTAATCGGGGATACACGACAGAAGGAATTGCTTTATTTATAAACTTCACCTTCAACAAGCGTAGATTTCTTTTTTTTTTTCAATAGTCTTTTTTTTTTTTTTTCTATTCCGAATCATGTGTCTTTTTCCTAAGACTAAGAGCGGTAAAATAAAAATAAAAAAAAAAATATATATAAAATAATTAAAATATATAAAATAATTATAATTATATAATAATAATCAAATCGCACCATCTCTGTAATAAGTAAATGCCTCTTTTTCTCCTGAAGTTGTCGGAATTATTCGTAATAAGATATTGGCTACGATTGAAAAGGTCTTATCAATAAAATTTCCATTTATCCGCGATCTAGGCATAGGTAGCAATCCATTCTATAACTCTTTTCATTACCCCTTCGTGAGAAAAAAAAAAGGATCTCACAAACAAAGGAAGCGTACAGTACGAAATAACATAAAAGCAGACCCATTCCATAAAAAAAAAAAAAAAAAAGATATAGCCCTCTACTTTACTTCAATTTTTTTGGCAGGAATCAAGAAAAAAAAAAAAAAAGAAATATTTGAATCCTATTTTATTTCATCCAAATTTATTAGTATAAGAATTTATTAGTATAAGAATAAAATATAAAAAGAAAAAAGAATTATTACGATTTCATCGAAGTTGAAGAATCAAAAAATTTATCCTACGGATTAGGATAGATTAGCAAAATTAGAGAAGTTTTGATTAAATTATGATAAAAAGAGGAAAAATAATCGAATAATCGTTCTATGATGAAAATAAAATAACTGCCCTTTTTTGTGTTTTGTGCATAGCAGGTATACAACATATAATCAAATATAAAAATCCCTTAGAGGATTTATGAATTTGTAATAGATTTACAGAGTAAGAGGTTGTTGTTGAGAGATCTAAAACTGGAAAAGAATTTTAGAATTCTTATAGAAATGGGGAATTAGAGTCTAAAGAGAATTATGAACTAAAAATATCCATTAAGCATAGTCTAAAAAAAAAAAACCAATCGATTGATTTGATTCGTTTCAATTCATTGATTTAATCCAGTCCGGTAGAAATATCAGAAAAAAGATGGGAGTGCCTTTTTCGCAAACATGAATAGATATATATGGTATATGTTTATCGTATTATATTATTTATTTTTAACAGCCCCCTCACAAAAAAATTTCTTCGAGTCGGGAGGCTAAAGAAAAAGTGCTGAAAAAAGTGATGAAAAGTTTTCTATTTTTATAGCTAGTTTTCTAGTTAGAATTGATATTGTTCGTACCTCTCGAACAATCTAATATGAATAACTCGCTATTCGCTCGGGTTATCGGCCATAATAATTATGTAGGAGAGATGGCCGAGTGGTTCAAGGCGTAGCATTGGAACTGCTATGTAGACTTTTGTTTACCGAGGGTTCGAATCCCTCTCTTTCCGCACCTTCACCTAATTCGCCAATGTAACTGACTACAATGTATCAAATCAAATAAGAACAGATACTAAAGAGTTAGACCCTTCTTTGATATAGATTCTCTATTCCCAATTTCTTTTTAATACGGAATACGTAAAATAGCGTACAGGGGATGAAAATCTACCTACGGATCTATCATACATGAATAGGAGAAAAATAAAATTTCCGAATCAAATCCCTTACCCTGTCTTCCTTTACTTAACCTTAACTCAGGTGAAAAGGGAGCAGAACCCTTGTTTTGTTATTTTAGTTAGGTTTAAGTCTGACGAGAATAATATTCTACGACAAGCAATTCATTTATTTTCAAACCGACCCATTTCCTATCTATTATTTGATTGACTAATCCTTTATATTGTAATGTGTGAAGGGTCAAATGCTTTGGTAATTCCTCATGGGTGGATGAATCAAGATAATTTTGAATCAGAGTTCTAGATTTTTGTTCATCCCTCGCTGAAATAATATCTCGGGGTTTGCAGCGATAACTTGGTATATCTACTGTACGACCATTAACTAAAATATGTCTATGGTTAACTAATTGGCGGGCTTGAGGAATAGTTGAAGCCATACCTAATCGAAAAAGGATGTTATCCAAACGCATTTCAAGTAATTGTAGTAAAACCTGACCTGTTGACCCTTTTGCTTTTCTGGCAATACGAACGTATTTAAGTAATTGTCGTTCTGTAAGGCCATAATGAAAACGCAATTTTTGTTTTTCTTCTAAACGAATACGATATTGAGATTTTTTACCGGAGCGCGATCGGTTTCTAAGATCGCTTCCGGCTCTAGGACTTTTACTAGTTAGTCCCGGTAAAGCCCCCAGACGGCGTATTTTTTTGAAACGAGGCCCTCGGTAACGCGACATAAAGACTCCTTATTAATTTGAATTTTATTGAAATTTCATAAACCTAAATTAAAACTGAACTAAATGAAGCGAAATCGACTGAAGGATTGTACTACAAATATTAATGAGATGAATTGGATCAATATCCATACTTTTTTGTATTGTATATAATGTATATTGTATATAATGTATACAAAAAATAGAAATTAAAATAAAATATATATAATATATAAATATATTAAATATAAAATATATATTAAATATAAAATATAAAAATTAAAATCTAAAAATTAAACCAAAAAAAGTTTCCTTTTTTTTTTTCTTGATTTATTCTGCAAAGATCTAACTCCTCCAATTTTATTCCTAATTGAAAGTTTCTACGACATAATAAACGGATCGTTGACCTTTGGAAAGAAAAGGGGAAAAAGCTTTTTCAATGTTCTTTGATTTCAAAAAAACATTATCAATCATGTAAAAAAGTAAAAAAGCAAACAAATAGAGAAAGCCGGCTATCGGAATCGAACCGATGACCATCGCATTACAAATGCGATGCTCTAACCTCTGAGCTAAGCGGGCTCAAATAATAGAAATTTTGTATCCATAGGAATTCAGCAAACTATTACGATCTTATCTATTAACTATCTATTAGTTATTCATAATTACTATGAATTATTAATATGAATTATAGACTAGAATTTAGAAAAACTAGAATTTTAAATTTTAAATGCCATATTTATGCCATACATAATTTATGCCATATTTAATATAATCATATTTAATATAATGATATATAATAATATATAATAATATATAATAATGGTAGATTCAATCTAATATTCAATCTAATATTGATAGAATATAATAATTAAGAATAGAATAATATAATTCTATTTGATTATATTTTAATCATTCTATTTGATTATATTTTAATCATATTAAAAATGATATTTTAATTTAATCATATTTTAATTTAATCATATTAATATTTAATAACATTATATTTAATAATATTAAATTATAATAATATTATTATAATTTAATTCTAATTTTATTATAATTATAAAAATTATAAAAATAAATTATAAATATATTTATAATTTTTATAATTATTTATTATTTATCTCTATATTATATATTTTTATTTTATATTTATTTTATTATATGTTATCTTTATTCTATTAGTCTATTCTATTTAGTATTCTATTCTATTTAGTATTATATTCTATTTAGTATTATATATATAATTTAGTATTATATATATATTAGTATAATATTAGTATACTAAGTATAATATTACTATATTTTTTATTTTATATTTTTAGTATTTTTTAGTATATTTTTAGTATATTTTACATTTAAATTATATATAATTTTTTTTTTTTATATAGATATAGATATAGATTTAATTTAATAGATAGATTTAATTTTAATATAGATAGATAGATTTAATATAGATTTAATTTATTTATATTTAATATTTATTTATATTTAATATAGATTTAATATATATTTAATTTATTTATATTTAGTTTAGAATTATAAATAGAGTCTAATAATTAGATAATTATAGTGAAAATATTTTTATGCATTTATATATAATTTATATTTATATATAATTTATATATATATTATCATTATATAAATGATACGTTATAAGTCTAAATAATTAGAATGAAACTTTGTTTTTTAGACTAACTAATTCGAATTATCTTCGAAGTCGAAATAGAAATGAATGGAATAATTAGTTCTAGCTATTATGCTATTATACTAGAAAATAAATAATTAATAATGAATAAATTTTAAAATGAATAAATTTTAATAATGAATAAATTCAATTTTCATTTTTATTTTTATTTTTTTAGTTATCTTATTATGGTTATATAGGATAGTCTAATAAAAGAATAAGAATAAAAATAAAATTAAAGAAAAAAGAAAAGATGCAACCCATAGAAATGAAATCCAGATCATAATGAGAGATGAGAGACTCCTTTCTTTTGTTTTCATTCATAAAGGCGGAAGCTAAGACGAAAAAAAAAAAAAAAATCGACCGTTCGAGTAAATTGCCTGAGAAAACTGAGAGTAAGGGGGGCATATATATGTTATGGAATATCCATCTATATTGAATTGCGAATACAGAAATGATAAAATATTTTCTGATTGGACCAAATAAATACGGGTCTCCGATAGAGACGAAAGAAGATAAACAAACAAGAAATAAAATAGGTAAAGACCCTTCGATATAAGAATCAGTATCTATATCTACTAAATTCAATACTAAATTCAACGGTTTTCGCATAAAAAGAAAGAAAATAAATAAATGAAAGAAAGGGGAAAGGAAGGGAAGGAGAAAGGGGGAAGGAAGTGCATCCTAATGAGATCCTAATCTCAAGACACAAAGGGGATATGGCGAAATTGGTAGACGCTACGGACTTAATTGGATTGGATTGAGCCTTGGTATGGAAACCTACTAAGTGATAACTTTCAAATTCAGAGAAACCCCGGAATGAAAAATGGGCAATCCTGAGCCAAATCCTATTATTTTACGAAAATAAACAAAGGTTCAACAAGCGAGAATAATAAAAAAGGGATAGGTGCAGAGACTCAATGGAAGCTATTCTAACAAATGGGGTTGACTGTTGGTAAAGGAATCCTTATATCGAAACTCCAGAAAGGATGCAAGATATACCTATATAAAATATAAAATAAATAGGTATACTAATGAAAAACCAAAAAAGACGACTCGAACCCGTATTTTTTTTATTTATATGCAAAATCAATTTATATGAAAAATAAAAAGAATTGTTGTGAATCGATTCCAAGTTGAAGAAAGAATCGAATAGAATATTCATTAATCAAATCATTCACTCCATAGTCTGATAAATCTTTTGAAAAACTGATTAATCGGACGAGAATAAAGATAGAGTCCCGTTCTACATGTCAATATCAATACCGACAACAATGAAATTTATAGTAAGAGGAAAATCCGTCGACTTTAAAAATCGTGAGGGTTCAAGTCCCTCTATCCCCAACCCCAAAAAGCCCGTTTGCTATCTATTTATTTTATCCTACCCTTTTTGTTAGTGGTTCAAAGTTCCTTATGTTTCTCATTCATCCTATTCTTTTCCATTTTACAAGCGTATCCTAGCAGAATTTTGTTCTCTTATCACAAGTCTTGTGATATGATATATTGTGATATATATATGATATACGTACAAATCAACACCCTTGAGCAAGGAATACCTATTTGAATGATTCATAATCCATATCATTACTCATACTGAAATTTACAAAGTCTTCCTTTTAAAGATCCAAGAAATTCCCCTTTTAATTTAATACTTTTTCGTTTTTTTTTTTGTTTTCATTTTTAAGTGACATAGACCCAAGTCATCTAGTATTATGAGGATAATGCGTCGGTAATGGTCGGGATAGCTCAGTTGGTAGAGCAGAGGACTGAAAATCCTCGTGTCACCAGTTCAAATCTGGTTCTCGGCGTATGATTAATTTGTATGAGTATCTACTCTACAAATTAATTGATATAGATCGACATAATACATACTTATCTAGCTAGCTATCTGGAAGTAAACCCTCTCTTTATTTATTTTTTTTTTTTTTTTTGTTTCTATTTTTTAGATGAGCAAAGAGTCTATTATAATTATAATGTAGTAAAAAAAATAAATAATGTAGTAAAAGAAAAAAATTTCATTATCTTTCCTCTTCTTTTTTATTTGTTCACGCTGTGGCTCCTCACATTCAAAAAGAATGTTAATACTTCATACATATTTAATTAAAAAAAAAGATTAAAATAGTTGGTTGAAAGGCCCAACCAAAAGTCTGGTCTAGAGGAGTTCAAGGATAGAAATAACCAAGACTCATCTCAGCTACAGTACAAATAGAATCCGATTCCCTTTCATTTATTTATTTGTATTCTCTTTCATATTCCATTTCTTCATTCCTTTCTATGTGACTCTCTAGAGTTCATCTAAGTGATGTGCGCGATACAAAGTTCACGGTATAGAACCCTTGTTGTTCATCCTATTGTCTCGGCTCGTCCGAAATAAAATAAAAAGGTATCTTCAAAAATCGAGAATTTCAATGATGTATTGTCTTTTATTTCTTTTTATTTATTAGCCTATCCATAAGAATACGAATGAAACCTCAATTCCTCCGTTTGAGCTAGAAGAGAATGTACAAATATTCCTTGAATATTTGAAGTTGTAATTAGTTTCTTATCATTCAATGAGCGTCTTGTATTTCATAAAAATTGGGGGCAATGTAATCCTTACGTAAAGGCCACCCTATCCAACTTTCGGGCATTAAGATACGTTTCAGTCGTGGATGATTCTCATAAGAGATTCCCAACATGTCATAAGATTCTCGTTCTTGAAAATCCGCACTTTTCCAAACCCAGAAAACAGACGGAATTCTAGGGTTACTCCTTGGAGCAAATACTTTTATACATACTTCTTCCGGTTGATCTACACCATACTCTATTCTCGTAAGATGATACACACTGGCTAACAGTCCGCCTGGTGCTACATCATAAGCACATTGGGAACGTAGATAATTGTAACCATATACATATAAAATAACAGCAATGGAATGCCAATCCTCGGGCTTTATTTGTAAAGTCTCTATTCCTTGGTAATCGAAGCCCAAAGATCTATGAACTAGCCCGTGTTTGACTAGCCAAACAGACAAACGGCCCTGCATCTTTTTTATCTCTCCCGCACTTTTCTTTTTTATTTGTAATTTGTATAAGATAAGTATTTCACATTTACGATGAAATCGAATTTATGAAGATTAATTCGTTGTTTGTTATTCTGTTTCTGAATCCTACCTAATTCACTAATTCGTGGGAAGATATTGAACTTTTGTAGTTGAAAAATGTTTCAGGAGGAATCTCTGAAGTAGATGGTGGTTGATAGAGTAATCCTTGATTATAATTTCCAGTATGAGTACTGCGTACAAGACAAAACTTGTGATTGGTAGTAAAACACCGATCCCCCTGTTGAGATCTAATTCGATCTTCATAGATTTCGCGAGATATTTTCTTACGAAGTTTTGTTATAGCATCTATAACTGCCTCGGGTTTAGGGGGACAGCCCGGCAAATAGACATCCACAGGAATTAGCTTATCGACTCCCCGAACAGTACTATAAGAATCAGTACTGAACATCCCTCCTGTAATTGTACACGCGCCCATAGCAATAACATATTTAGGTTCGGGCATTTGTTCATATAATCTCACTAAAGAGGGAGCCATTTTCATTGTTACTGTTCCAGCTGTTAAAATTAGGTCCGCTTGTCTAGGACTCGATCTTGGGACCAGCCCATAACGATCAAAGTCGAATCGTGAGCCTATTAATGAAGCAAATTCAATGAAGCAACAACTGGTACCATAAAGAAGCGGCCATAAACTGGAGAGTCTTGACCAATTTGAAAGATCATTTAATGTAGTTGAAATAACTGAGTTTTGGGTTGTTCGATCAAGTAAGGGAAATTCAATGGAATTCATACTCAATGTTATTATTATTTTTACTTTTTTCTTTCTTTTTATTATCTGAATATTCAGGAACTAAGACCATTCCAATGCTCCTTTTCGCCATGCATAAACTGAACCAACAATTAGGATAAGCACGAAAATTAAAGCTTCTATGAATACGGGTACCCCCAATACATCGAAACTCATTGCCCATGGATAAAGAAAAACCGTTTCAACATCAAAAACAACAAAAACTAGAGCAAACATATAATAACGGATTCGAAATTGTAACCAAGCATCGCCCATTGGTTCTATACCCGATTCATAACTAGAAAGTTTTTCTGGACCCTTTCTAATCGGGGCTAAAACTCCAGAAATTAGAAATGCCAAAATAGGAATAGCACTTGATATTATTAGAAATGCCCAGAAAATATCATATTCGTAAAGCAGAAACATAGACGAACTCCTATGAATGTGAAAAATAGACCGGATTAGTCGATTCGACCTGGAATTCATTGTCAAGTCATCCACAACTGTTTGTTTAGTCAAACCAACAATTCAGTTTGATCGAATCGTCTAGTTTCGTTTGTTTGCTGTTGCGTTTTAAGATTTATTGATTGGAATTAATCCTATTTACATTTCACTTATTTCGATTTAATTTCGATATAGTACTAATTTGTATTCGATATAGTACTAATTTGTATAGTAATAGTATAAATAGATATTTATACTATTACATTTATACTATTACATAGATATTTATACTATTACTATATAGTATAGTAGAATACTATACAAATCCAAAACAAGTAAAACTTTTTTGTTTTCACTTCATTTCGTATTTTTCTAAATAAAAGGAATTCTAATATATAACTAATATCTAATATGTATTAGAAATAAAAAAAAAAAAAAAAAACCTTTTCTCTTTTCTATTATCTTATTATCTATTATATATATAGAATATATATAGAATATAGAATAAATTTATATATATATTATATAGTATATTATATAGTTATATATAGAATATAGAATAAATTTATATATAGTTATATATAGAATACATTTTTTATTTTCTATCTATATTTTATAGATATTATATCTTTTTATAGATATTATCTATATATATATTATCTATATATATATATTTAATATATATTATATATATTTATGAGATTCTGTTGAAATGCGCTTTTGTTTTCAGTTTCTGAGCGATCTCCCTGTGAGCGAGCTTATGGGAATGATTTTAACCAAGCAACTGGAAGCGACCAGTTCCAATCAACAAAGAATACAATAATTAGGAAAAAAACTATACAACTTTTTTTATTTGTATTTGGATATTCTTTATTGTTTTAGTTTGCTTTAGTTTTAAGAATATTATTTTCATTTCATTTTTATTAATTTAATAAATATTTTTTTATTAATTTAATAAATATTTTAAATTAATAAAATATAAAAATTAATAAAATATAAAAATTAATAAAATATAAAAATTAATAAAATATAAAATAAAAATATAAAATATAGGGCTATACGGACTCGAACCGTAGACCTTCTCGGTAAAACAGATCGAACTGATTATTATCAAAATGATTCGACCTATTTCAAAGACCCAACATGCATTTTTTTGCATTGGGCTCTTTCATTAACTGATAGAAATATCAGTTAGTCTACCATATATATATTTTTTCTCTTAGAAAAAAAAGGAAGATGGTTCCATGTGCTCTGATTCATTACTGATACAGGAGCACTACCAAAGTGTTTCAAAGAAGGGAAAGTTTATCTTGACGTAGGTCTGCTTCTGGCCTAGATCAACCTAAGTTAAATGAAGTCTCTATCATCCTGATTAAAAAATCAAAGATGAAACTTCATACACCTTAAGATTCATAGGACGAAAAGAGAATTTTTGAGGTCCTTATACTCATTATGCCTAGCATTGAATAGACTGGGTATTCGCCCTATCAATATCTCAAATCAATGATAGGTTCGATTCGGATCCTGCTCCTGCCTAAACGGCACCCGAATCGAACCAAACCATTTGTCAGGCTATTGTTCTCTTGTTTTGTTCCTTCAAAGTAATGGAGTAAGACATCGATTTCTCAAAAGGATCAATTTTTTTTGATTGCATGATAGACTCCCCTGAAAAACATTGGCGCGCGTGTAAACGAGGTGCTCTACCTAACTGAGCTATAGCCCTTGTGTTTGTGATACATATTTTATCATATTATTTAGATAATTTCTTGTCAAGATGAATATTACATGATCCAACATCATAATCATACCTTTTTGGTCGGTTTGATTGGTATTGCTTAGAAGTAATATCGGATTTATAATCCATCGATGTGATAGGTCCCTTTTCTTTCTCTTTATGATTCCTTATGATAATAAATGACCTACTTAACTCAGTGGTTAGAGTATTGCTTTCATACGGCGGGAGTCATTGGTTCAAATCCAATAGTAGGTAGAACTTATTAGATACCATTGATCCCGGTGTCTAATAAGTTTTTCTACCCACCTTCTTTTATTGATTTTCTATCTTTTTCATCCTATTCTATTTCCGTTTTCAATTTTCAAATTTTTCGTTAGATCAAATTTCACTATTTCACTTTTGATTGTATTTGATTCTATTTAATCAGCAGAATAAAAATGGGATGTAGAAACGAAAGTTCTGTTTATACGGAAATTCTTTCGATTAACCAACTAGTTACGAAATCGCGTTGATAGCCTTTACTCGTGTCCTAGCCCATCTGAGAGCTAGATTTGCCTCAATTGTTTGCCTCTTGCCTTCAGCTTTCCTCAAGTTAGCTTCCGCTATTTCAAGAGCTTGCTGAGCTTCTTGTGGATCAATGTCACTACCCTTTTCCGCATCCTTTCCAAAAATAGTGATTTCATTATTGACTATTCTAGCAAAACCACCCATCAGAGCCATCGTTAACCATTGGTCGTTAAGGCGTATTCTCAAAATACCTATATCTACAACTGTGGCAATAGGCGCGTGATTTGGTAATACGCCAATTTGTCCGCTATTAGTAGATAAAATGATTTCTTTCACTTCTGAATCCCAAACAATTCGATTATGGGTGAGTACGCAAAGATTTAAGGTCATTTATTCAATTTGCTCTCCATTTCTAAGTTCGTAGCCTTCGCAGTAGCTTCATCGATGTTACCTACCAAATAAAAGGCCTGTTCAGGAAGACCGTCTAATTCTCCGGAAAGGATCAATTGAAATCCTCTAATTGTTTCTGCTAGGCCAACATATTTCCCCGGGGAACCAGTAAATACTTCCGCTACGAAAAAGGGTTGTGATAAGAAACGCTCAATTTTTCGCGCTCTTGCTACGGTTAAGCGATCCTCTTCGGACACTTCGTCCAACCCCAGGATAGCTATAATGTCCTGAAGTTCTTTGTAACGTTGTAAGGTTTGCTTAACCCTTTGCGCAGTTTCATAATGTTCCTTTCCAACGATTCGAGGTTGGAGCATAGTTGACGTTGAGTCTAAAGGATCTACCGCTGGATAGATACCTTTGGCAGCTAATCCTCTTGATAGTACGGTAGTAGCATCTAAATGCGCAAATGTTGTGGCAGGGGCAGGGTCGGTCAAATCATCCGCGGGTACATAAACTGCTTGAATAGAAGTTATGGATCCCTCCTTGGTAGAAGTAATTCTTTCTTGTAAAGAACCCATTTCGGTACTAAGGGTGGGTTGATAACCCACAGCGGAAGGCATTCTACCCAATAAGGCAGATACTTCGGATCCCGCTTGGACAAAACGGAAGATATTGTCTATAAATAGAAGTACGTTTTGTTTATTAACATCTCGGAAATATTCCGCCATAGTTAGGGCAGTCAACCCAACTCTCATACGAGCTCCTGGCGGTTCATTCATCTGACCGTAGACTAAAGCCACTTTTGATTCCGCAAGATTTTGTTCATTAATTACTCCAGATTCTTTCATTTCCATGTAAAGATCATTTCCTTCACGAGTACGTTCACCTACTCCGCCAAATACGGATACACCCCCATGAGCTTTGGCAATGTTGTTGATCAATTCCATAATGAGTACTGTTTTACCTACCCCAGCTCCCCCAAATAGTCCGATTTTTCCTCCACGACGATAAGGAGCTAAAAGATCGACTACTTTAATTCCTGTTTCAAAAATAGATAATTTTGTATCTAATTGTATGAAAGCGGGCGCAGGTTTATGAATAGGGGATGTTGTGCGAGTATCTACAGGACCTAAATTATCAACGGGCTCCCCAAGCACGTTAAAAATTCGTCCTAGGGTCGCTCCGCCGACTGGAACACTTAGAGGAGCTCCCGTGTTAATCACTTCCATTCCTCTCATTAGACCATCTGTAGCGCTCATAGCTACAGCTCTAACTCGATTGTTTCCTAATAATTGCTGTACCTCACAAGTTACATTAATTTGTTGACCGATGGTATCTCGACCCTTAACTACCAAAGCGTTGTAAATATTAGGCATCTTGCCCGGGGGAAAGGCTACATCCAGTACTGGACCGATGATTTGAGAAATACGTCCCAGATTTTCTTTTTCAAGCGTGGAAACTCCAGGAACAGAAGTAGTAGGATTTATTCTCATAATAAAATAAAGTGAAATATGTCAATTTTTTTTTTCGAAAATTTTCTAATAAAAAAAATCTTCGACAGCAAGTTGATCGGTTAATTCAATAAGAAATGGGGATTAGCACTCGATTTCGTTGGTACCATCCAATTGAATGCAATTCAATTGGATTGTTTCCTTATTCAATGAAGGAATTTTTAAGTTCAACCAACCTATTTGCAAAATATCAAGTGGATAAATAAATAACAATTTTGAGAGAGTCTTTCATTTGTCTATCATTGTCTTTCATTTGTCTATCATTATAGGCAATACCATCCATATTATCTATGGAATTCGAACCCGAACTCTATTTACGATTCCTTATTTCTATCTCATTAGCCCTTATTTCATTTCGTATTTTATTTTAGCATATCGATTTTTTTTTACGTCCAACCTATCCCCCCTTTTTCCATCTATATTCCTTTTTTTTCATTTCATAAACGAATTACGCATATTTTCACATCTAGGATTTACATATACAACATATATTACTGTCAAGAGTGAATTTCTTATTCTTTCTTATTTCTTATTATTGAATTTATATTATTTCTTATTTTATATTATTTCTTATTATCTTATTATCTTATTATTGATTATTATTGACTATTGACTTATTATTGAATTTATATTATTATAGTATTATCTTATTATTGACTATTGACTTATTATTGAATTTATATATTTTATATTTAATTTATATATTTTATATATATATTTTATATTTATAATTCTAATTATAATTATATATTTATAATATTTCTATTTCATTTATTTCATTTTCATTTCGATTCAAAAAAAAAGTAAGGAATTCTAAACTTGAAAAACACGGATTGGGTTGCGCCATACATATGAAAGAATATAGAATATGAAAGAATATAGAATAATGATGTATTTGGCGAATCAAATACCATGGTCTAATAAGGAACCTTTCGGATTAGTTGATAATTTTTTGAAAGATTTCTTCGAAAAGGTTTCATTAACTCCTAATTTATGCCGAGCAGACCTTGTTGTTGCGAAAATTTTCAATTCATGAGTTGTAGGGAGGGGCTTATGTCACCACAAACAGAGACTAAAGCAAGTGTTGGATTCAAAGCTGGTGTTAAAGAGTATAAATTGACTTATTATACTCCTGAATATGAAGTCAAAGATACTGATATCTTGGCAGCCTTCCGAGTAACTCCTCAACCCGGAGTTCCGCCCGAGGAAGCAGGGGCAGCAGTAGCTGCTGAATCTTCTACTGGTACATGGACAACCGTGTGGACCGATGGGCTTACCAGCCTTGATCGTTACAAAGGGCGATGCTACCACATTGAGCCCGTTGCTGGAGAAGAAAATCAATATATATGTTATGTAGCTTACCCCTTAGACCTTTTTGAAGAAGGTTCTGTTACTAACATGTTTACTTCCATTGTGGGTAATGTATTTGGGTTCAAAGCCCTGCGCGCTCTACGTCTAGAGGATCTGCGAATCCCTCCTTCTTATACTAAAACTTTCCAAGGCCCGCCTCATGGCATCCAGGTTGAAAGAGATAAATTGAACAAGTACGGTCGCCCCCTATTAGGATGTACTATTAAACCTAAATTGGGGTTATCCGCTAAGAACTACGGTAGAGCAGTTTATGAATGTCTACGTGGTGGACTTGATTTTACCAAAGATGATGAGAATGTGAACTCCCAACCATTTATGCGTTGGAGAGACCGTTTCTTATTTTGTGCCGAAGCAATTTTTAAAGCACAGGCTGAAACAGGTGAAATCAAAGGGCATTACTTGAATGCTACTGCGGGTACATGTGAAGAAATGATTAAAAGGGCCATATTTGCCAGAGAATTGGGAGCTCCCATCGTAATGCATGACTACTTAACAGGTGGGTTCACTGCAAATACTAGCTTGGCTCATTATTGCCGAGATAATGGTCTACTTCTTCACATCCATCGCGCAATGCACGCAGTTATTGATAGACAGAAGAATCATGGTATGCACTTTCGTGTACTAGCTAAAGCTTTACGTCTGTCTGGTGGAGATCATATTCACGCTGGTACAGTAGTAGGTAAACTTGAAGGAGAAAGGGACATAACTTTGGGCTTTGTTGATTTACTACGTGATGATTTTATTGAAAAAGATCGAAGCCGTGGTATTTATTTCACTCAAGATTGGGTTTCTATACCAGGTGTTCTGCCCGTAGCTTCGGGGGGTATTCACGTTTGGCATATGCCTGCTTTGACCGAGATCTTTGGAGATGATTCCGTACTACAATTCGGTGGAGGAACTTTAGGACACCCTTGGGGAAATGCACCGGGTGCCGTAGCTAATCGAGTAGCTTTAGAAGCATGTGTAAAAGCTCGTAATGAGGGACGTGACCTTGCCCGCCAGGGTAATGAAATTATCCGCGAGGCTGGCAAATGGAGTATGGAACTAGCTGCTGCTTGTGAAGTATGGAAGGAGATCAAATTTGAATTCGAAGCAATGGATACTTTAGATAAATAAAATTTGAATTCGAAGCAATGGATACTTTGTAATCCAGTAATTACTGTTGGTTTGTTGAATTGCAATTAAACTCGGCCCAATCTTTTACTAAAAGGATTGAGCCGATCCTAAAGATTGGTGTATTCTTTTCTATCCTATTCGTTCCGTGTTGGAATAGAAACTTATTGTATTAGTAGACGAGATTTTATTGTATTAGTAGACGATATTTTACGAAAAAGGTTCTTGATAGGAGAAAAATTTCTTTTTTCAATTTTTTCAGTGCGAATTTTACACAACATAGGGAAATCGCTATTTCTAATTGAAAATTTATATTTATAATTGAAAAGAAAAAAGTAAAGTATCATATATCATATATAATGAACTGATACTCCAGGTTCTCACAAACGAGAATCCTTTACTTCAATATTCACTCATTATTAGTTTAATGATTGTATCCATTATGCGTATTCCGATAGGAAATAAATGATTTTTTTTTTTTCATCAAATGACTATTCATCTATTATACTTTACATCTAAATAGAGGCAAGAAAACTCTATGGAAAAATTATGGTTCAATTTTATCTTGTCTAAGGGGGAATTAGAATACAGATGTGGGCTAAGTAAATCAATGGATAGCCTTGGTCCTATTGAAAATACTAGTGTAAACGAAGACCCGGTTAGAAATGATATGGATAAAAACATTCATGGTTGTAGTGACAGCTCTAGTTATTACAGTAAGGTTGATCATTTAGTTGGCGTCAAAGACATTCGGAATTTCATTTCTGATGACACCCGAATTAGGGTTTTAATTAGGGATAGTAATCAGGATAATGATAGTAATCAGGATAATTATTCTCTATATTTTAATAGTGAAAATCAAATTTTTGAGATTGACAATGACGATCCCCACTATGATTTTAACTTGTATGATACTAACTATAGTTGGAATAATCACATTAAGAGTTGTATTAACTCTTATCTTCGTTCTCAAACCTGTATTGATAGTTCCATTTTAAGTGGTAGTGACAATTACAATGATAGTTATATTTATAATTGCATTTGTGGTTACATTTGTGTTGAAGGTGGAAATAGTAGTGAAGACAATGGTTTAACTCTAAAAGAAAGTTGCGCAAATGGTAATGATTTAACTCTAAAAGAAAGTTGCGCAAATGGTAATGATTTAACTCTAAAAGAAAGTTGCGCAAATGGTAATGATTTAACTCTAAAAGAAAGTTGCGCAAATGGTAATGATTTAACTCTAAAAGAAAGTTGCGCAAATGGTAATGATTTAACTCTAAAAGAAAGTTGCGCAAATGGTAATGATTTAACTCTAAAAGAAAGTTGCGCAAATGGTAATGATTTAGAAAGGCCTAAAGATTTCAAGCATTTGTGGGTTCTATGCGAAAATGAAGATTGTTATGGATTAAATTATAAGAAATTTCTTAAGCCAAAAATGAATATTTGTGAATACTGTGGATATCATTTGAAAATGAGTAGTTCAGATAGAATCGAACTTTCGATTGATCCAGGTACTTGGGATCCTATGGATGAAGACATGATCTCTCTGGATCCCATTGAATTTCAGTATGACGAAGATGGTATTGATTATGATCCATTTCAGTCTGACGAAGATGGTATTGATTATGATCCATTTCAGTCTGACGAAGATGGTTCTGACGAAGCTGACGAAGATGGTTCTGACGAAGCTGACGAAGATGGTTCTGACGAAGCTGACGAAGATGGTTCTGACGAAGCTGACGAAGATGGTTCTGACGAAGCTGACGAAGATGGTTCTGACGAAGCTGACGAAGATGGTTCTGACGAAGATGGTATTGATTATGATCCATTTCAGTCTGACCAAGAAGAGCCTTATATGGATGGTATTGATTCTGATCCATTTCAGTATGACGAAGATAAAGTTCAGTATGACGAAGATAAAGTTCAGTATGACAAAGATAAAGTTCAGTTTGACAAAGATAAAGTTCAGTATGACAAAGATAAAGTTCAGTTTAACAAAGATAAAGATGGTATTAATTATGATCCATTTCAGTTTAACAAAGATAAAGATGGTCTTGATTCTGATCCATTTCAGTATGACGAAGATAAAGTTCAGTATGACAAAGATAAAGTTCAGTTTGACAAAGATAAAGTTCAGTTTGACAAAGATAAAGTTCAGTTTGACAAAGATAAAGATAAAGATGGTATTGATTATGATCCATTTCAGTTTGACAAAGATAAAGATGGTATTGATTCTGATCCATTTCAGTATGACGAAGATGGTATTGATTCTTATCCGTTTGAGTATGACGAAGATGGTATTGATTCTGATCCGTTTGAGTATGACGAAGAGCCCTATAAAGATCGTCTTGATTCTTATCAAAGAGAGACAGGATTAACTGAGGCTATTCAAACAGGTACGGGTCAACTAAACGGTATTCCTATAGCAATCGGGGTTATGGATTTTCAGTTTATGGGGGGTAGTATGGGATCCGCAGTAGGCGAGAAAATCACCCGTTTGATCGAATATGCTACCAATAATTTTTTGCCTCTTATTCTAGTGTGTGCTTCCGGAGGAGCACGCATGCAAGAAGGAAGTTTGAGCTTGATGCAAATGGCTAAAATATCTTCTGCTTTATATGATTATCAATCAAATAAAAAGTTATTTTATGTATCAATTCTTACATCTCCTACTACTGGTGGAGTGACCGCGAGTTTTGGTATGTTGGGGGATATCATTATTGCTGAACCCAATGCCTATATTGCATTTGCGGGTAAAAGAGTAATTGAGCAAACATTGAATATAACAGTACCTGAAGGTTCACAGGAGGCTGAATATTTATTCCATAAGGGTTTATTCGATCCAATCGTACCACGTAATCCTTTAAAGGGTGTTCTGAGTGAGTTATTTCAGTTCCACGGTTTTTTTCCTTTGAATCAAAATTCAATCAAGTAGAGTCTTAAGTTAAATTATTTTCTTTGTAGTGAAAAGGCAGTTAGTTAGTTTATCAGAATCAAAGTCAAAGCCCGCATAATGGGCTTTGACTTTGTGACATAAAATGGAATTGTCGAAAAACGAATTTTATCTTGCTCTATTGCGTATGTTTATATAATTCAAATATAGAAAAAATATAAATATAGAGTTTTGCATCTTTCTATATCTCCCGAGAATTCTATTTTTACTAAAAATCCCTGTTCTTGGATCGGATTCTAACGAATCGAATCTTTCGACAATTTGTAATAAACTCTTTCTCAATTTGTAATAAACTCTTTCTTTATTAAATTCAAATTAGAAATTAAAATTAGAAGACAAGAACAATAGAATAATAATAATAAGAAAAGTAGGAATAAAGTAAGATAATAAAGAAAGTGGATTATCTTATCATACACCTATTTTATTTCATTTAGAAAGATGGGCAAGTCCCTTT
>NW_028322934.1:0-34325 GCF_047325235.1 Durio zibethinus | reverse complement strand
AGACTAAGAGCGGTAAAATAAAAATAAAAAAAAAAATATATATAAAATAATTAAAATATATAAAATAATTATAATTATATAATAATAATCAAATCGCACCATCTCTGTAATAAGTAAATGCCTCTTTTTCTCCTGAAGTTGTCGGAATTATTCGTAATAAGATATTGGCTACGATTGAAAAGGTCTTATCAATAAAATTTCCATTTATCCGCGATCTAGGCATAGGTAGCAATCCATTCTATAACTCTTTTCATTACCCCTTCGTGAGAAAAAAAAAAGGATCTCACAAACAAAGGAAGCGTACAGTACGAAATAACATAAAGCAGACCCATTCCATAAAAAAAAAAAAAAAAAGATATAGCCCTCTACTTTACTTCAATTTTTTTGGCAGGAATCAAGAAAAAAAAAAAAAAAGAAATATTTGAATCCTATTTTATTTCATCCAAATTTATTAGTATAAGAATTTATTAGTATAAGAATAAAATATAAAAAGAAAAAAGAATTATTACGATTTCATCGAAGTTGAAGAATCAAAAAATTTATCCTACGGATTAGGATAGATTAGCAAAATTAGAGAAGTTTTGATTAAATTATGATAAAAAGAGGAAAAATAATCGAATAATCGTTCTATGATGAAAATAAAATAACTGCCCTTTTTTGTGTTTTGTGCATAGCAGGTATACAACATATAATCAAATATAAAAATCCCTTAGAGGATTTATGAATTTGTAATAGATTTACAGAGTAAGAGGTTGTTGTTGAGAGATCTAAAACTGGAAAAGAATTTTAGAATTCTTATAGAAATGGGGAATTAGAGTCTAAAGAGAATTATGAACTAAAAATATCCATTAAGCATAGTCTAAAAAAAAAAACCAATCGATTGATTTGATTCGTTTCAATTCATTGATTTAATCCAGTCCGGTAGAAATATCAGAAAAAAGATGGGAGTGCCTTTTTCGCAAACATGAATAGATATATATGGTATATGTTTATCGTATTATATTATTTATTTTTAACAGCCCCCTCACAAAAAAATTTCTTCGAGTCGGGAGGCTAAAGAAAAAGTGCTGAAAAAAGTGATGAAAAGTTTTCTATTTTTATAGCTAGTTTTCTAGTTAGAATTGATATTGTTCGTACCTCTCGAACAATCTAATATGAATAACTCGCTATTCGCTCGGGTTATCGGCCATAATAATTATGTAGGAGAGATGGCCGAGTGGTTCAAGGCGTAGCATTGGAACTGCTATGTAGACTTTTGTTTACCGAGGGTTCGAATCCCTCTCTTTCCGCACCTTCACCTAATTCGCCAATGTAACTGACTACAATGTATCAAATCAAATAAGAACAGATACTAAAGAGTTAGACCCTTCTTTGATATAGATTCTCTATTCCCAATTTCTTTTTAATACGGAATACGTAAAATAGCGTACAGGGGATGAAAATCTACCTACGGATCTATCATACATGAATAGGAGAAAAATAAAATTTCCGAATCAAATCCCTTACCCTGTCTTCCTTTACTTAACCTTAACTCAGGTGAAAAGGGAGCAGAACCCTTGTTTTGTTATTTTAGTTAGGTTTAAGTCTGACGAGAATAATATTCTACGACAAGCAATTCATTTATTTTCAAACCGACCCATTTCCTATCTATTATTTGATTGACTAATCCTTTATATTGTAATGTGTGAAGGGTCAAATGCTTTGGTAATTCCTCATGGGTGGATGAATCAAGATAATTTTGAATCAGAGTTCTAGATTTTTGTTCATCCCTCGCTGAAATAATATCTCGGGGTTTGCAGCGATAACTTGGTATATCTACTGTACGACCATTAACTAAAATATGTCTATGGTTAACTAATTGGCGGGCTTGAGGAATAGTTGAAGCCATACCTAATCGAAAAAGGATGTTATCCAAACGCATTTCAAGTAATTGTAGTAAAACCTGACCTGTTGACCCTTTTGCTTTTCTGGCAATACGAACGTATTTAAGTAATTGTCGTTCTGTAAGGCCATAATGAAAACGCAATTTTTGTTTTTCTTCTAAACGAATACGATATTGAGATTTTTTACCGGAGCGCGATCGGTTTCTAAGATCGCTTCCGGCTCTAGGACTTTTACTAGTTAGTCCCGGTAAAGCCCCCAGACGGCGTATTTTTTTGAAACGAGGCCCTCGGTAACGCGACATAAAGACTCCTTATTAATTTGAATTTTATTGAAATTTCATAAACCTAAATTAAAACTGAACTAAATGAAGCGAAATCGACTGAAGGATTGTACTACAAATATTAATGAGATGAATTGGATCAATATCCATACTTTTTTGTATTGTATATAATGTATATTGTATATAATGTATACAAAAAATAGAAATTAAAATAATAATAATATAATAATATAAAATAATAATATATATATAATATATAATATATTAAATATAAATATATAAATATAAAATCTAAAATTAAATCTAAAATTAAACCAAAAAAAGTTTCCTTTTTTTTTTCTTGATTTATTCTGCAAAGATCTAACTCCTCCAATTTTATTCCTAATTGAAAGTTTCTACGACATAATAAACGGATCGTTGACCTTTGGAAAGAAAAGGGGAAAAAGCTTTTTCAATGTTCTTTGATTTCAAAAAAACATTATCAATCATGTAAAAAAGTAAAAAAGCAAACAAATAGAGAAAGCCGGCTATCGGAATCGAACCGATGACCATCGCATTACAAATGCGATGCTCTAACCTCTGAGCTAAGCGGGCTCAAATAATAGAAATTTTGTATCCATAGGAATTCAGCAAACTATTACGATCTTATCTATTAACTATCTATTAGTTATTCATAATTACTATGAATTATTAATATGAATTATAGACTAGAATTTAGAAAAACTAGAATTTTAAATTTTAAATGCCATATTTATGCCATACATAATTTATGCCATATTTAATATAATCATATTTAATATAATGATATATAATAATATATAATAATATATAATAATGGTAGATTCAATCTAATATTCAATCTAATATTGATAGAATATAATAATTAAGAATAGAATAATATAATTCTATTTGATTATATTTTAATCATTCTATTTGATTATATTTTAATCATATTAAAAATGATATTTTAATTTAATCATATTTTAATTTAATCATATTAATATTTAATAACATTATATTTAATAATATTAAATTATAATAATATTATTATAATTTAATTCTAATTTTATTATAATTATAAAAATTATAAAAATAAATTATAAATATATTTATAATTTTTATAATTATTTATTATTTATCTCTATATTATATATTTTTATTTTATATTTATTTTATTATATGTTATCTTTATTCTATTAGTCTATTCTATTTAGTATTCTATTCTATTTAGTATTATATTCTATTTAGTATTATATATATAATTTAGTATTATATATATATTAGTATAATATTAGTATACTAAGTATAATATTACTATATTTTTTATTTTATATTTTTAGTATTTTTTAGTATATTTTTAGTATATTTTACATTTAAATTATATATAATTTTTTTTTTTTATATAGATATAGATATAGATTTAATTTAATAGATAGATTTAATTTTAATATAGATAGATAGATTTAATATAGATTTAATTTATTTATATTTAATATTTATTTATATTTAATATAGATTTAATATATATTTAATTTATTTATATTTAGTTTAGAATTATAAATAGAGTCTAATAATTAGATAATTATAGTGAAAATATTTTTATGCATTTATATATAATTTATATTTATATATAATTTATATATATATTATCATTATATAAATGATACGTTATAAGTCTAAATAATTAGAATGAAACTTTGTTTTTTAGACTAACTAATTCGAATTATCTTCGAAGTCGAAATAGAAATGAATGGAATAATTAGTTCTAGCTATTATGCTATTATACTAGAAAATAAATAATTAATAATGAATAAATTTTAAAATGAATAAATTTTAATAATGAATAAATTCAATTTTCATTTTTATTTTTATTTTTTTAGTTATCTTATTATGGTTATATAGGATAGTCTAATAAAAGAATAAGAATAAAAATAAAATTAAAGAAAAAAGAAAAGATGCAACCCATAGAAATGAAATCCAGATCATAATGAGAGATGAGAGACTCCTTTCTTTTGTTTTCATTCATAAAGGCGGAAGCTAAGACGAAAAAAAAAAAAAAAATCGACCGTTCGAGTAAATTGCCTGAGAAAACTGAGAGTAAGGGGGGCATATATATGTTATGGAATATCCATCTATATTGAATTGCGAATACAGAAATGATAAAATATTTTCTGATTGGACCAAATAAATACGGGTCTCCGATAGAGACGAAAGAAGATAAACAAACAAGAAATAAAATAGGTAAAGACCCTTCGATATAAGAATCAGTATCTATATCTACTAAATTCAATACTAAATTCAACGGTTTTCGCATAAAAAGAAAGAAAATAAATAAATGAAAGAAAGGGGAAAGGAAGGGAAGGAGAAAGGGGGAAGGAAGTGCATCCTAATGAGATCCTAATCTCAAGACACAAAGGGGATATGGCGAAATTGGTAGACGCTACGGACTTAATTGGATTGGATTGAGCCTTGGTATGGAAACCTACTAAGTGATAACTTTCAAATTCAGAGAAACCCCGGAATGAAAAATGGGCAATCCTGAGCCAAATCCTATTATTTTACGAAAATAAACAAAGGTTCAACAAGCGAGAATAATAAAAAAGGGATAGGTGCAGAGACTCAATGGAAGCTATTCTAACAAATGGGGTTGACTGTTGGTAAAGGAATCCTTATATCGAAACTCCAGAAAGGATGCAAGATATACCTATATAAAATATAAAATAAATAGGTATACTAATGAAAAACCAAAAAAGACGACTCGAACCCGTATTTTTTTTATTTATATGCAAAATCAATTTATATGAAAAATAAAAAGAATTGTTGTGAATCGATTCCAAGTTGAAGAAAGAATCGAATAGAATATTCATTAATCAAATCATTCACTCCATAGTCTGATAAATCTTTTGAAAAACTGATTAATCGGACGAGAATAAAGATAGAGTCCCGTTCTACATGTCAATATCAATACCGACAACAATGAAATTTATAGTAAGAGGAAAATCCGTCGACTTTAAAAATCGTGAGGGTTCAAGTCCCTCTATCCCCAACCCCAAAAAGCCCGTTTGCTATCTATTTATTTTATCCTACCCTTTTTGTTAGTGGTTCAAAGTTCCTTATGTTTCTCATTCATCCTATTCTTTTCCATTTTACAAGCGTATCCTAGCAGAATTTTGTTCTCTTATCACAAGTCTTGTGATATGATATATTGTGATATATATATGATATACGTACAAATCAACACCCTTGAGCAAGGAATACCTATTTGAATGATTCATAATCCATATCATTACTCATACTGAAATTTACAAAGTCTTCCTTTTAAAGATCCAAGAAATTCCCCTTTTAATTTAATACTTTTTCGTTTTTTTTTTTGTTTTCATTTTTAAGTGACATAGACCCAAGTCATCTAGTATTATGAGGATAATGCGTCGGTAATGGTCGGGATAGCTCAGTTGGTAGAGCAGAGGACTGAAAATCCTCGTGTCACCAGTTCAAATCTGGTTCTCGGCGTATGATTAATTTGTATGAGTATCTACTCTACAAATTAATTGATATAGATCGACATAATACATACTTATCTAGCTAGCTATCTGGAAGTAAACCCTCTCTTTATTTATTTTTTTTTTTTTTTTTGTTTCTATTTTTTAGATGAGCAAAGAGTCTATTATAATTATAATGTAGTAAAAAAAATAAATAATGTAGTAAAAGAAAAAAATTTCATTATCTTTCCTCTTCTTTTTTATTTGTTCACGCTGTGGCTCCTCACATTCAAAAAGAATGTTAATACTTCATACATATTTAATTAAAAAAAAAGATTAAAATAGTTGGTTGAAAGGCCCAACCAAAAGTCTGGTCTAGAGGAGTTCAAGGATAGAAATAACCAAGACTCATCTCAGCTACAGTACAAATAGAATCCGATTCCCTTTCATTTATTTATTTGTATTCTCTTTCATATTCCATTTCTTCATTCCTTTCTATGTGACTCTCTAGAGTTCATCTAAGTGATGTGCGCGATACAAAGTTCACGGTATAGAACCCTTGTTGTTCATCCTATTGTCTCGGCTCGTCCGAAATAAAATAAAAAGGTATCTTCAAAAATCGAGAATTTCAATGATGTATTGTCTTTTATTTCTTTTTATTTATTAGCCTATCCATAAGAATACGAATGAAACCTCAATTCCTCCGTTTGAGCTAGAAGAGAATGTACAAATATTCCTTGAATATTTGAAGTTGTAATTAGTTTCTTATCATTCAATGAGCGTCTTGTATTTCATAAAAATTGGGGGCAATGTAATCCTTACGTAAAGGCCACCCTATCCAACTTTCGGGCATTAAGATACGTTTCAGTCGTGGATGATTCTCATAAGAGATTCCCAACATGTCATAAGATTCTCGTTCTTGAAAATCCGCACTTTTCCAAACCCAGAAAACAGACGGAATTCTAGGGTTACTCCTTGGAGCAAATACTTTTATACATACTTCTTCCGGTTGATCTACACCATACTCTATTCTCGTAAGATGATACACACTGGCTAACAGTCCGCCTGGTGCTACATCATAAGCACATTGGGAACGTAGATAATTGTAACCATATACATATAAAATAACAGCAATGGAATGCCAATCCTCGGGCTTTATTTGTAAAGTCTCTATTCCTTGGTAATCGAAGCCCAAAGATCTATGAACTAGCCCGTGTTTGACTAGCCAAACAGACAAACGGCCCTGCATCTTTTTTATCTCTCCCGCACTTTTCTTTTTTATTTGTAATTTGTATAAGATAAGTATTTCACATTTACGATGAAATCGAATTTATGAAGATTAATTCGTTGTTTGTTATTCTGTTTCTGAATCCTACCTAATTCACTAATTCGTGGGAAGATATTGAACTTTTGTAGTTGAAAAATGTTTCAGGAGGAATCTCTGAAGTAGATGGTGGTTGATAGAGTAATCCTTGATTATAATTTCCAGTATGAGTACTGCGTACAAGACAAAACTTGTGATTGGTAGTAAAACACCGATCCCCCTGTTGAGATCTAATTCGATCTTCATAGATTTCGCGAGATATTTTCTTACGAAGTTTTGTTATAGCATCTATAACTGCCTCGGGTTTAGGGGGACAGCCCGGCAAATAGACATCCACAGGAATTAGCTTATCGACTCCCCGAACAGTACTATAAGAATCAGTACTGAACATCCCTCCTGTAATTGTACACGCGCCCATAGCAATAACATATTTAGGTTCGGGCATTTGTTCATATAATCTCACTAAAGAGGGAGCCATTTTCATTGTTACTGTTCCAGCTGTTAAAATTAGGTCCGCTTGTCTAGGACTCGATCTTGGGACCAGCCCATAACGATCAAAGTCGAATCGTGAGCCTATTAATGAAGCAAATTCAATGAAGCAACAACTGGTACCATAAAGAAGCGGCCATAAACTGGAGAGTCTTGACCAATTTGAAAGATCATTTAATGTAGTTGAAATAACTGAGTTTTGGGTTGTTCGATCAAGTAAGGGAAATTCAATGGAATTCATACTCAATGTTATTATTATTTTTACTTTTTTCTTTCTTTTTATTATCTGAATATTCAGGAACTAAGACCATTCCAATGCTCCTTTTCGCCATGCATAAACTGAACCAACAATTAGGATAAGCACGAAAATTAAAGCTTCTATGAATACGGGTACCCCCAATACATCGAAACTCATTGCCCATGGATAAAGAAAAACCGTTTCAACATCAAAAACAACAAAAACTAGAGCAAACATATAATAACGGATTCGAAATTGTAACCAAGCATCGCCCATTGGTTCTATACCCGATTCATAACTAGAAAGTTTTTCTGGACCCTTTCTAATCGGGGCTAAAACTCCAGAAATTAGAAATGCCAAAATAGGAATAGCACTTGATATTATTAGAAATGCCCAGAAAATATCATATTCGTAAAGCAGAAACATAGACGAACTCCTATGAATGTGAAAAATAGACCGGATTAGTCGATTCGACCTGGAATTCATTGTCAAGTCATCCACAACTGTTTGTTTAGTCAAACCAACAATTCAGTTTGATCGAATCGTCTAGTTTCGTTTGTTTGCTGTTGCGTTTTAAGATTTATTGATTGGAATTAATCCTATTTACATTTCACTTATTTCGATTTAATTTCGATATAGTACTAATTTGTATTCGATATAGTACTAATTTGTATAGTAATAGTATAAATAGATATTTATACTATTACATTTATACTATTACATAGATATTTATACTATTACTATATAGTATAGTAGAATACTATACAAATCCAAAACAAGTAAAACTTTTTTGTTTTCACTTCATTTCGTATTTTTCTAAATAAAAGGAATTCTAATATATAACTAATATCTAATATGTATTAGAAATAAAAAAAAAAAAAAAAAACCTTTTCTCTTTTCTATTATCTTATTATCTATTATATATATAGAATATATATAGAATATAGAATAAATTTATATATATATTATATAGTATATTATATAGTTATATATAGAATATAGAATAAATTTATATATAGTTATATATAGAATACATTTTTTATTTTCTATCTATATTTTATAGATATTATATCTTTTTATAGATATTATCTATATATATATTATCTATATATATATATTTAATATATATTATATATATTTATGAGATTCTGTTGAAATGCGCTTTTGTTTTCAGTTTCTGAGCGATCTCCCTGTGAGCGAGCTTATGGGAATGATTTTAACCAAGCAACTGGAAGCGACCAGTTCCAATCAACAAAGAATACAATAATTAGGAAAAAAACTATACAACTTTTTTTATTTGTATTTGGATATTCTTTATTGTTTTAGTTTGCTTTAGTTTTAAGAATATTATTTTCATTTCATTTTTATTAATTTAATAAATATTTTTTTATTAATTTAATAAATATTTTAAATTAATAAAATATAAAAATTAATAAAATATAAAAATTAATAAAATATAAAAATTAATAAAATATAAAATAAAAATATAAAATATAGGGCTATACGGACTCGAACCGTAGACCTTCTCGGTAAAACAGATCGAACTGATTATTATCAAAATGATTCGACCTATTTCAAAGACCCAACATGCATTTTTTTGCATTGGGCTCTTTCATTAACTGATAGAAATATCAGTTAGTCTACCATATATATATTTTTTCTCTTAGAAAAAAAAGGAAGATGGTTCCATGTGCTCTGATTCATTACTGATACAGGAGCACTACCAAAGTGTTTCAAAGAAGGGAAAGTTTATCTTGACGTAGGTCTGCTTCTGGCCTAGATCAACCTAA
This sequence comes from Durio zibethinus, assembly GCF_047325235.1. Lineage (NCBI taxonomy): Eukaryota > Viridiplantae > Streptophyta > Magnoliopsida > Malvales > Malvaceae > Durio > Durio zibethinus. The sequence goes on along the minus strand of NW_028322934.1, from coordinate 24,841 downwards.
GTTAAATGAAGTCTCTATCATCCTGATTAAAAAATCAAAGATGAAACTTCATACACCTTAAGATTCATAGGACGAAAAGAGAATTTTTGAGGTCCTTATACTCATTATGCCTAGCATTGAATAGACTGGGTATTCGCCCTATCAATATCTCAAATCAATGATAGGTTCGATTCGGATCCTGCTCCTGCCTAAACGGCACCCGAATCGAACCAAACCATTTGTCAGGCTATTGTTCTCTTGTTTTGTTCCTTCAAAGTAATGGAGTAAGACATCGATTTCTCAAAAGGATCAATTTTTTTTGATTGCATGATAGACTCCCCTGAAAAACATTGGCGCGCGTGTAAACGAGGTGCTCTACCTAACTGAGCTATAGCCCTTGTGTTTGTGATACATATTTTATCATATTATTTAGATAATTTCTTGTCAAGATGAATATTACATGATCCAACATCATAATCATACCTTTTTGGTCGGTTTGATTGGTATTGCTTAGAAGTAATATCGGATTTATAATCCATCGATGTGATAGGTCCCTTTTCTTTCTCTTTATGATTCCTTATGATAATAAATGACCTACTTAACTCAGTGGTTAGAGTATTGCTTTCATACGGCGGGAGTCATTGGTTCAAATCCAATAGTAGGTAGAACTTATTAGATACCATTGATCCCGGTGTCTAATAAGTTTTTCTACCCACCTTCTTTTATTGATTTTCTATCTTTTTCATCCTATTCTATTTCCGTTTTCAATTTTCAAATTTTTCGTTAGATCAAATTTCACTATTTCACTTTTGATTGTATTTGATTCTATTTAATCAGCAGAATAAAAATGGGATGTAGAAACGAAAGTTCTGTTTATACGGAAATTCTTTCGATTAACCAACTAGTTACGAAATCGCGTTGATAGCCTTTACTCGTGTCCTAGCCCATCTGAGAGCTAGATTTGCCTCAATTGTTTGCCTCTTGCCTTCAGCTTTCCTCAAGTTAGCTTCCGCTATTTCAAGAGCTTGCTGAGCTTCTTGTGGATCAATGTCACTACCCTTTTCCGCATCCTTTCCAAAAATAGTGATTTCATTATTGACTATTCTAGCAAAACCACCCATCAGAGCCATCGTTAACCATTGGTCGTTAAGGCGTATTCTCAAAATACCTATATCTACAACTGTGGCAATAGGCGCGTGATTTGGTAATACGCCAATTTGTCCGCTATTAGTAGATAAAATGATTTCTTTCACTTCTGAATCCCAAACAATTCGATTATGGGTGAGTACGCAAAGATTTAAGGTCATTTATTCAATTTGCTCTCCATTTCTAAGTTCGTAGCCTTCGCAGTAGCTTCATCGATGTTACCTACCAAATAAAAGGCCTGTTCAGGAAGACCGTCTAATTCTCCGGAAAGGATCAATTGAAATCCTCTAATTGTTTCTGCTAGGCCAACATATTTCCCCGGGGAACCAGTAAATACTTCCGCTACGAAAAAGGGTTGTGATAAGAAACGCTCAATTTTTCGCGCTCTTGCTACGGTTAAGCGATCCTCTTCGGACACTTCGTCCAACCCCAGGATAGCTATAATGTCCTGAAGTTCTTTGTAACGTTGTAAGGTTTGCTTAACCCTTTGCGCAGTTTCATAATGTTCCTTTCCAACGATTCGAGGTTGGAGCATAGTTGACGTTGAGTCTAAAGGATCTACCGCTGGATAGATACCTTTGGCAGCTAATCCTCTTGATAGTACGGTAGTAGCATCTAAATGCGCAAATGTTGTGGCAGGGGCAGGGTCGGTCAAATCATCCGCGGGTACATAAACTGCTTGAATAGAAGTTATGGATCCCTCCTTGGTAGAAGTAATTCTTTCTTGTAAAGAACCCATTTCGGTACTAAGGGTGGGTTGATAACCCACAGCGGAAGGCATTCTACCCAATAAGGCAGATACTTCGGATCCCGCTTGGACAAAACGGAAGATATTGTCTATAAATAGAAGTACGTTTTGTTTATTAACATCTCGGAAATATTCCGCCATAGTTAGGGCAGTCAACCCAACTCTCATACGAGCTCCTGGCGGTTCATTCATCTGACCGTAGACTAAAGCCACTTTTGATTCCGCAAGATTTTGTTCATTAATTACTCCAGATTCTTTCATTTCCATGTAAAGATCATTTCCTTCACGAGTACGTTCACCTACTCCGCCAAATACGGATACACCCCCATGAGCTTTGGCAATGTTGTTGATCAATTCCATAATGAGTACTGTTTTACCTACCCCAGCTCCCCCAAATAGTCCGATTTTTCCTCCACGACGATAAGGAGCTAAAAGATCGACTACTTTAATTCCTGTTTCAAAAATAGATAATTTTGTATCTAATTGTATGAAAGCGGGCGCAGGTTTATGAATAGGGGATGTTGTGCGAGTATCTACAGGACCTAAATTATCAACGGGCTCCCCAAGCACGTTAAAAATTCGTCCTAGGGTCGCTCCGCCGACTGGAACACTTAGAGGAGCTCCCGTGTTAATCACTTCCATTCCTCTCATTAGACCATCTGTAGCGCTCATAGCTACAGCTCTAACTCGATTGTTTCCTAATAATTGCTGTACCTCACAAGTTACATTAATTTGTTGACCGATGGTATCTCGACCCTTAACTACCAAAGCGTTGTAAATATTAGGCATCTTGCCCGGGGGAAAGGCTACATCCAGTACTGGACCGATGATTTGAGAAATACGTCCCAGATTTTCTTTTTCAAGCGTGGAAACTCCAGGAACAGAAGTAGTAGGATTTATTCTCATAATAAAATAAAGTGAAATATGTCAATTTTTTTTTTCGAAAATTTTCTAATAAAAAAAATCTTCGACAGCAAGTTGATCGGTTAATTCAATAAGAAATGGGGATTAGCACTCGATTTCGTTGGTACCATCCAATTGAATGCAATTCAATTGGATTGTTTCCTTATTCAATGAAGGAATTTTTAAGTTCAACCAACCTATTTGCAAAATATCAAGTGGATAAATAAATAACAATTTTGAGAGAGTCTTTCATTTGTCTATCATTGTCTTTCATTTGTCTATCATTATAGGCAATACCATCCATATTATCTATGGAATTCGAACCCGAACTCTATTTACGATTCCTTATTTCTATCTCATTAGCCCTTATTTCATTTCGTATTTTATTTTAGCATATCGATTTTTTTTTACGTCCAACCTATCCCCCCTTTTTCCATCTATATTCCTTTTTTTTCATTTCATAAACGAATTACGCATATTTTCACATCTAGGATTTACATATACAACATATATTACTGTCAAGAGTGAATTTCTTATTCTTTCTTATTTCTTATTATTGAATTTATATTATTTCTTATTTTATATTATTTCTTATTATCTTATTATCTTATTATTGATTATTATTGACTATTGACTTATTATTGAATTTATATTATTATAGTATTATCTTATTATTGACTATTGACTTATTATTGAATTTATATATTTTATATTTAATTTATATATTTTATATATATATTTTATATTTATAATTCTAATTATAATTATATATTTATAATATTTCTATTTCATTTATTTCATTTTCATTTCGATTCAAAAAAAAAGTAAGGAATTCTAAACTTGAAAAACACGGATTGGGTTGCGCCATACATATGAAAGAATATAGAATATGAAAGAATATAGAATAATGATGTATTTGGCGAATCAAATACCATGGTCTAATAAGGAACCTTTCGGATTAGTTGATAATTTTTTGAAAGATTTCTTCGAAAAGGTTTCATTAACTCCTAATTTATGCCGAGCAGACCTTGTTGTTGCGAAAATTTTCAATTCATGAGTTGTAGGGAGGGGCTTATGTCACCACAAACAGAGACTAAAGCAAGTGTTGGATTCAAAGCTGGTGTTAAAGAGTATAAATTGACTTATTATACTCCTGAATATGAAGTCAAAGATACTGATATCTTGGCAGCCTTCCGAGTAACTCCTCAACCCGGAGTTCCGCCCGAGGAAGCAGGGGCAGCAGTAGCTGCTGAATCTTCTACTGGTACATGGACAACCGTGTGGACCGATGGGCTTACCAGCCTTGATCGTTACAAAGGGCGATGCTACCACATTGAGCCCGTTGCTGGAGAAGAAAATCAATATATATGTTATGTAGCTTACCCCTTAGACCTTTTTGAAGAAGGTTCTGTTACTAACATGTTTACTTCCATTGTGGGTAATGTATTTGGGTTCAAAGCCCTGCGCGCTCTACGTCTAGAGGATCTGCGAATCCCTCCTTCTTATACTAAAACTTTCCAAGGCCCGCCTCATGGCATCCAGGTTGAAAGAGATAAATTGAACAAGTACGGTCGCCCCCTATTAGGATGTACTATTAAACCTAAATTGGGGTTATCCGCTAAGAACTACGGTAGAGCAGTTTATGAATGTCTACGTGGTGGACTTGATTTTACCAAAGATGATGAGAATGTGAACTCCCAACCATTTATGCGTTGGAGAGACCGTTTCTTATTTTGTGCCGAAGCAATTTTTAAAGCACAGGCTGAAACAGGTGAAATCAAAGGGCATTACTTGAATGCTACTGCGGGTACATGTGAAGAAATGATTAAAAGGGCCATATTTGCCAGAGAATTGGGAGCTCCCATCGTAATGCATGACTACTTAACAGGTGGGTTCACTGCAAATACTAGCTTGGCTCATTATTGCCGAGATAATGGTCTACTTCTTCACATCCATCGCGCAATGCACGCAGTTATTGATAGACAGAAGAATCATGGTATGCACTTTCGTGTACTAGCTAAAGCTTTACGTCTGTCTGGTGGAGATCATATTCACGCTGGTACAGTAGTAGGTAAACTTGAAGGAGAAAGGGACATAACTTTGGGCTTTGTTGATTTACTACGTGATGATTTTATTGAAAAAGATCGAAGCCGTGGTATTTATTTCACTCAAGATTGGGTTTCTATACCAGGTGTTCTGCCCGTAGCTTCGGGGGGTATTCACGTTTGGCATATGCCTGCTTTGACCGAGATCTTTGGAGATGATTCCGTACTACAATTCGGTGGAGGAACTTTAGGACACCCTTGGGGAAATGCACCGGGTGCCGTAGCTAATCGAGTAGCTTTAGAAGCATGTGTAAAAGCTCGTAATGAGGGACGTGACCTTGCCCGCCAGGGTAATGAAATTATCCGCGAGGCTGGCAAATGGAGTATGGAACTAGCTGCTGCTTGTGAAGTATGGAAGGAGATCAAATTTGAATTCGAAGCAATGGATACTTTAGATAAATAAAATTTGAATTCGAAGCAATGGATACTTTGTAATCCAGTAATTACTGTTGGTTTGTTGAATTGCAATTAAACTCGGCCCAATCTTTTACTAAAAGGATTGAGCCGATCCTAAAGATTGGTGTATTCTTTTCTATCCTATTCGTTCCGTGTTGGAATAGAAACTTATTGTATTAGTAGACGAGATTTTATTGTATTAGTAGACGATATTTTACGAAAAAGGTTCTTGATAGGAGAAAAATTTCTTTTTTCAATTTTTTCAGTGCGAATTTTACACAACATAGGGAAATCGCTATTTCTAATTGAAAATTTATATTTATAATTGAAAAGAAAAAAGTAAAGTATCATATATCATATATAATGAACTGATACTCCAGGTTCTCACAAACGAGAATCCTTTACTTCAATATTCACTCATTATTAGTTTAATGATTGTATCCATTATGCGTATTCCGATAGGAAATAAATGATTTTTTTTTTTTCATCAAATGACTATTCATCTATTATACTTTACATCTAAATAGAGGCAAGAAAACTCTATGGAAAAATTATGGTTCAATTTTATCTTGTCTAAGGGGGAATTAGAATACAGATGTGGGCTAAGTAAATCAATGGATAGCCTTGGTCCTATTGAAAATACTAGTGTAAACGAAGACCCGGTTAGAAATGATATGGATAAAAACATTCATGGTTGTAGTGACAGCTCTAGTTATTACAGTAAGGTTGATCATTTAGTTGGCGTCAAAGACATTCGGAATTTCATTTCTGATGACACCCGAATTAGGGTTTTAATTAGGGATAGTAATCAGGATAATGATAGTAATCAGGATAATTATTCTCTATATTTTAATAGTGAAAATCAAATTTTTGAGATTGACAATGACGATCCCCACTATGATTTTAACTTGTATGATACTAACTATAGTTGGAATAATCACATTAAGAGTTGTATTAACTCTTATCTTCGTTCTCAAACCTGTATTGATAGTTCCATTTTAAGTGGTAGTGACAATTACAATGATAGTTATATTTATAATTGCATTTGTGGTTACATTTGTGTTGAAGGTGGAAATAGTAGTGAAGACAATGGTTTAACTCTAAAAGAAAGTTGCGCAAATGGTAATGATTTAACTCTAAAAGAAAGTTGCGCAAATGGTAATGATTTAACTCTAAAAGAAAGTTGCGCAAATGGTAATGATTTAACTCTAAAAGAAAGTTGCGCAAATGGTAATGATTTAACTCTAAAAGAAAGTTGCGCAAATGGTAATGATTTAACTCTAAAAGAAAGTTGCGCAAATGGTAATGATTTAACTCTAAAAGAAAGTTGCGCAAATGGTAATGATTTAGAAAGGCCTAAAGATTTCAAGCATTTGTGGGTTCTATGCGAAAATGAAGATTGTTATGGATTAAATTATAAGAAATTTCTTAAGCCAAAAATGAATATTTGTGAATACTGTGGATATCATTTGAAAATGAGTAGTTCAGATAGAATCGAACTTTCGATTGATCCAGGTACTTGGGATCCTATGGATGAAGACATGATCTCTCTGGATCCCATTGAATTTCAGTATGACGAAGATGGTATTGATTATGATCCATTTCAGTCTGACGAAGATGGTATTGATTATGATCCATTTCAGTCTGACGAAGATGGTTCTGACGAAGCTGACGAAGATGGTTCTGACGAAGCTGACGAAGATGGTTCTGACGAAGCTGACGAAGATGGTTCTGACGAAGCTGACGAAGATGGTTCTGACGAAGCTGACGAAGATGGTTCTGACGAAGCTGACGAAGATGGTTCTGACGAAGATGGTATTGATTATGATCCATTTCAGTCTGACCAAGAAGAGCCTTATATGGATGGTATTGATTCTGATCCATTTCAGTATGACGAAGATAAAGTTCAGTATGACGAAGATAAAGTTCAGTATGACAAAGATAAAGTTCAGTTTGACAAAGATAAAGTTCAGTATGACAAAGATAAAGTTCAGTTTAACAAAGATAAAGATGGTATTAATTATGATCCATTTCAGTTTAACAAAGATAAAGATGGTCTTGATTCTGATCCATTTCAGTATGACGAAGATAAAGTTCAGTATGACAAAGATAAAGTTCAGTTTGACAAAGATAAAGTTCAGTTTGACAAAGATAAAGTTCAGTTTGACAAAGATAAAGATAAAGATGGTATTGATTATGATCCATTTCAGTTTGACAAAGATAAAGATGGTATTGATTCTGATCCATTTCAGTATGACGAAGATGGTATTGATTCTTATCCGTTTGAGTATGACGAAGATGGTATTGATTCTGATCCGTTTGAGTATGACGAAGAGCCCTATAAAGATCGTCTTGATTCTTATCAAAGAGAGACAGGATTAACTGAGGCTATTCAAACAGGTACGGGTCAACTAAACGGTATTCCTATAGCAATCGGGGTTATGGATTTTCAGTTTATGGGGGGTAGTATGGGATCCGCAGTAGGCGAGAAAATCACCCGTTTGATCGAATATGCTACCAATAATTTTTTGCCTCTTATTCTAGTGTGTGCTTCCGGAGGAGCACGCATGCAAGAAGGAAGTTTGAGCTTGATGCAAATGGCTAAAATATCTTCTGCTTTATATGATTATCAATCAAATAAAAAGTTATTTTATGTATCAATTCTTACATCTCCTACTACTGGTGGAGTGACCGCGAGTTTTGGTATGTTGGGGGATATCATTATTGCTGAACCCAATGCCTATATTGCATTTGCGGGTAAAAGAGTAATTGAGCAAACATTGAATATAACAGTACCTGAAGGTTCACAGGAGGCTGAATATTTATTCCATAAGGGTTTATTCGATCCAATCGTACCACGTAATCCTTTAAAGGGTGTTCTGAGTGAGTTATTTCAGTTCCACGGTTTTTTTCCTTTGAATCAAAATTCAATCAAGTAGAGTCTTAAGTTAAATTATTTTCTTTGTAGTGAAAAGGCAGTTAGTTAGTTTATCAGAATCAAAGTCAAAGCCCGCATAATGGGCTTTGACTTTGTGACATAAAATGGAATTGTCGAAAAACGAATTTTATCTTGCTCTATTGCGTATGTTTATATAATTCAAATATAGAAAAAATATAAATATAGAGTTTTGCATCTTTCTATATCTCCCGAGAATTCTATTTTTACTAAAAATCCCTGTTCTTGGATCGGATTCTAACGAATCGAATCTTTCGACAATTTGTAATAAACTCTTTCTCAATTTGTAATAAACTCTTTCTTTATTAAATTCAAATTAGAAATTAAAATTAGAAGACAAGAACAATAGAATAATAATAATAAGAAAAGTAGGAATAAAGTAAGATAATAAAGAAAGTGGATTATCTTATCATACACCTATTTTATTTCATTTAGAAAGATGGGCAAGTCCCTTTATTTAATTCTACATTCCTTGCACTTATTAGATAAGATATATATATTAGATATATATACTCGCTTAGATATACTTAGTATTTAGATATACTTAGTATTTAGATATACTTAGTATAATATTTAGATATACTTAGTATTTAGATATACTTAGTATAATATTTAGATATACTTAGTATTTCGATATACTTAGTATAATATTTAGATATACTTAGTATAATATACGAATTATAATATAATTATTATAAGATATATTTATAACTAACTTTATAACTAACAATATAACAATAACAGGTACGAATATTAAATTGAGGTACCCATTTTATGACAATTCCCTCTATTTTTGTGCCTTTAGTAGGCCTAGTATTTCCGGCAATTGCAATGGCTTCTTTATCTTTGTATGTTCAAAAAACTAAGATTTTTTAGATTCGATGGGGCCAAGGCCAAGACCAAATCTTATCTATTTTTTTTTTCACGACTTAGATGCCACGGATATCTATTTAGTAGAATATTGTATAACATCCATCCGGCTTCCCCGAACATAAATGAAAAAGCTCCTCTTATGCATACGTAAACATGATATAGGGGTAAATGAATTATAGCAAGTGGATCGGTACCGGACGAATGTATGAAATTAAAGTCTATATCTAGTAGATCTGTATAGGGGATCATATAAAGGGGATGATTTTAGATCTAAGCAATTTGATGAATTACTTCTAAAAGTTCATATCAAAATAGCACTAGTTGATGAGAGTTACTTCGGAAACAAAAAAAGTAAAGTCAAATTTTTTTGCTTATTTTCTCAATTCCAATAAAATGCAACTGGATCTAGTATGTATGAGTTGGCGATCAGAATCTATATGGATAGAATTTATAGTGGGGTCTCGAAAAACAAGCAATTTCTGCTGGGCCTTTATTCTTTTTTTTGGTTCATTAGGGTTTTTATTAGTTGGAACTTCTAGTTATCTTGGTAGGAATTTGATATCTTTATTTCCGTCTCAGCAAATAGTTTTTTTTCCACAAGGAATCGTGATGTCTTTCTATGGGATCGCGGGTCTCTTTATTAGTTCCTATTTGTGGTGCACGATTTTTTGGAATGTAGGTAGTGGTTATGATCGATTCGATAGAAAAGAGGGAATAGTATGTATTTTTCGTTGGGGTTTTCCTGGAAAAAATCGTCGCATCTTTCTACGATTCCTTATGAAAGATATTCAGTCCATCAGAATAGAAGTTAAAGAGGGTATTTATGCTCGGCGTGTCCTTTATATGGAAATCAGAGGCCAGGGGGCCGTTCCCTTGACTCGTACTGATGAGAATTTGACTCCACGAGAAATTGAGCAAAAAGCTGCTGAATTGGCCTATTTTTTGCGTGTACCGATTGAAGTCTTTTGAAATGAATTGCAGAATAAATGCTTTCTCGGCAGGAGGAAAAAACTCAAGACAAGAAGCCTCTTTTTTCTATAGCAGAACTAAACTGAAGTTTCTTAAGAATGCCCACTCGAACCAAAGAAGACGTATACGGAAGAGTCATAACATAAAACAAAACTGTTTTTTTTTTTTTGTCCACAAAAATTGTTTTTTATGCGTCTGTAAATGTAAAACCACTCAACTTAATTCAGTAACAAAACAAGCAAGAAATCGAAATAATGGATTCATCTCATATATCAAAGTATTTCGAAATATTTAACTTTTTATTTTCAATATTTGGAGTTGATACGTTAGATACAGATAGATTATATCTTGTAAATTTTCTCTACTTTCCTTTTGTCAATCAGCCCCTCCCCTTTTATCCTTTCTTTTGTGCTCCTTAAGAACTAAACAAGTAGATTTCTTTCTTATAACATAATGATAAATGTAATGATAACTTTTCTGTCTTTTTTTGTCACTCATTTTTGATCATCATAATATTTTTCATAATTTTTTTTTTTTCAATTATTCCCGGACTCTAGACTATATACAGTCTAGATAACCCGCGAAAATTTTTCGACATATTTGATTGATATCTTGATATAGACAGGGAGCTCCTTCGTCTCAAAATCTGAATAGAATAATCTTTATTATTTGAAGCGGTTCTTTCGGGCAGTTATCGAAAGAGGGCAATTGCTTCGAATTTGATCAATTGAGATATCTGGAAACAATAATATATATATATATTTCATTCGAACATTCGAATTCAAAGTGGATTCTTATTTTCTATTTCTGTACTCTTTTTAGATTCAAGGACTAAGCACTGAATCAAAAAAAAAAAAAACAGAGAATAGATTCATGGGCCCCTACCTTATAATTTATCTTATAATTTATAATATAATGAAAGTCATGCTTGATAGAAAGATTAGATCACATAAAGTCAACGAATGAGGTGGGTTCATTAACAATTCACAGATGAAAAAATGGCAAAAAAGAAAGCATTCACTCCCCTTCTATATTTTGCATCTATAGTATTTTTGCCCTGGTGGATCTCTCTCTCATTTAATAAAAGTCTGAAATCTTGGATTACTAATTGGTGGAATACTAGGCAATCCGAAACTTTTTTGAATGATATTCAAGAAAAAAGTATTCTAGAACAATTCATAGAAGTAGAGGAACTCCTCCTGTTGGACGAAATGATAAAAGAATACCCGGAAACACATCTACAAAAACTTCGTATAGGAATCCACAAAGAAACGATCCAATTGATCAAGATGCACAATGAGGATCGTATCCATACGATTTTGCACTTCTCGACAAATCTAATCTGTTTCGTTATTCTAAGTGGTTATTCTATTTTGGGTAATGAAGAACTTGTTATTCTTAACTCTTGGGTTCAAGAATTCCTATATAATTTAAGCGACACAATAAAAGCTTTTTCTATTCTTTTATTAACTGAGTTCTGTGTCGGATTCCATTCGCACCACGGTTGGGAACTAATGATTGGCTATATCTACAAAGATTTTGGATTTGCTCATAATGATCAAATTATATCTGTTCTTGCTTGTACCCTTCCAGTCATTCTAGATACAATTTTTAAATATTCGATCTTTCGTTATTTAAATCATGTATCGCCGTCACTTGTAGTTATTTATCATTCACTGACTGACTGAAAAATGATTCACGGATTCAATTAGAATCTTTCTTACTTTGTATATAAGCAAAGAATGCAAAGTCGTACTTACTTTACTCTTTCTACCCATCAGGGGAATACAATTCCTCCTCTATTTCAGTAAATTTTTTTTTTTTTCAGTAAAAGTAAATAGCAGAATCGTGGATAGGGAACTATACTAGTGACCTACCTAATTTTATTGTAGAAATTTTCGGGATCAATGATTGTACCATGCAAACTAGAAATACTTTTTCTTGGATAAAGGAGGAGATTACTCGATCCATTTCCGTATCGCTCATGATCTATATAATAACCGGGGCATCCATTTCAAATGCATATCCCATTTTTGCGCAGCAGGGGTATGAAAATCCACGAGAAGCAACTGGGCGTATTGTATGTGCCAATTGCCATTTAGCTAATAAACCCGTGGATATTGAGGTTCCACAAGCGGTACTTCCTGATACTGTATTTGAAGCGGTTGTTAGAATTCCTTATGATATGCAACTGAAACAAGTTCTTGCTAATGGTAAGAAAGGGGCTTTGAATGTGGGTGCTGTTCTTATTTTACCGGAGGGGTTTGAGTTAGCCCCACCTGATCGTATTTCGCCCGAGATGAAAGAAAAGATAGGCAATCTGTCTTTTCAGAACTACCGCCCCACTCAGAAAAATATTCTTGTGATAGGTCCTGTTCCTGGTCAAAAATATAGTGAAATCACCTTTCCTATTCTTTCCCCAGACCCTGCTAGTAATAAGGATGTTCATTTCTTAAAATATCCCATATACGTAGGCGGAAATAGGGGAAGGGGTCAGATTTATCCCGACGGGAACAAAAGTAACAATACAATTTATAATGCTACGGCAACAGGTATAGTAAGCAAAATCATACGAAAAGAAAAAGGGGGGTACGAAATAACCATAACGGATGCATTGGATGGACATCAAGTGGTTGATATTATCCCCCCAGGACCAGAACTTCTTGTTTCAGAGGGTGAATCTATCAAACTTGATCAACCATTAACAAGTAATCCTAATGTGGGTGGATTTGGTCAGGGGGATGCAGAAATAGTACTTCAAGATCCACTACGTGTCCAAGGCCTTTTGTTCTTCTTGGCATCTATTGTTTTTGCACAAATCTTTTTGGTTCTTAAAAAGAAACAATTTGAAAAGGTTCAAGTGTCCGAAATGAATTTCTAGATCCGTGGATTTATCAACATCAAATTTGTAAAAAAGAACAAATTCTTCCTGGCAATTAGGTTAGGTATGATGAAAAAAGTATGAAAAGTCTTTTGCTTGTTTATATTCTTTCTCTAGGAATTACTTTTACCGCATTCAAAATCTGTATATTGTGAAGAAGACTATTTGTCTTTACCCCTTCTTTTCTTTTTTCAATCTAAATGGGAGGGGTGTAATTATATCCCTATTGTCAGATTGAAATGTCACAGAATGGGTTTTGTTTTCTAAATTCAATTTGATTAGATACTAAACATAAGATAAGTAAGCGGAGAATAGAAAGGAAGGATAAATGAGGGGAACAAATAATTACAGGGAGTATTCTTCGTCTTCCTAGCCTTCGGCACAAGAAAAGGATGTGTAAAATTCCTTTTCTTGTGTCGAAATAATAACAATTCCGGATCCCATTCGTCAAAGATTTCTATTCTTAGTTTATATTTTTCCAGATTTTTCAGAACCCTTTATTTTTTTAGATTTACTTATAATAGATAATAGATTATAATAGATAATAGAATAAGTAATAAAGTAATCGAATAAGTAATAAGGATAATATAATAAGTATAAAATAAGTATAAATAAGTATAAAATAAGTATAAGTATAAATAAGTATAATATAATATAATAAGTAATGGACAACCAAAAAAAAGAGAAGGAATCCTTTTTTTTATAAATATAAAATAGAAGCAAGGCGATGAACTTATAAAAAAATTTCAAACTTTGATGAAATACTAAAATAAATAGAGTAAGGTTAGACTAGTCTAGAAAGGGTTTGCTTGATATCTGGTCGACAGAAAAAAAAAAGAAATATTAAAATTAAATATTAAAATATTAAAATTAAATATTAAAAAAAATTAAATATTAAAATTAAATATATATTGTGATTGTGTCATCCAGGAAAAGGAAATTGAGTGATTCCTTTTTTTCTTCTAACCTTGAAAGTATCGATAGATACTATCGAAGAACAGATGCTATGAATCAATTAATCGAGTTCATTTTTCAAAAACATCATCGGAAAAAGTGATCTATTTGTTGTCATTTATATTTATACGAACAAAATATTATGATCATTAAGAATTCAACGGGACCCCTCCTCGCGAATCAGACAAAGAAAGAGGAGGCGGGCCCCGTTGAGTTCTTACACTTTCATGCCTATAACTTAGTTCATCCCATTATTACATATTACAGGGACGAACCCAATCCAGAATATGAACCATAAAAGAAAATACCTATTAAACCGATCACAGGAATACCAGTTACCGTACCTATTATCCAAAGAGGAATCCTTCCAGTAGTATCGGCCATTTATCCCGCTTCCCTCCACATTTCATCAAGTGGTCATGCTAAAGACATAAACAGTCATAGATAATTATGAGATGCAATCCTTCCGAATGGGATAAGAGAATTCCTACTATTATTTAGTATTCTACTACTCTTTTTTTCTTAATTGAAGAAATAATTGGAAAATAAAACAGCAAGTACAAAAATGAGTAATAACCCCCAGTAGAGACTGGTACGATTCAATTCAACATTTTGTTCGTTCGGGTTTGATTGTGTCATAGCTCTATAATTAATTCGGATTAGGTTTATCGTTGGATGAACTGCATTGCTGATATTGACCCCAAAAAAGAAACGGTAGGTACAGCTAGTCCGTGAACAGCCAACCATCGCACTGTAAAAATTGGATAGGTTCGATCTATGGTCATTGGGTCCTCCTAAAAAGATCTACTAAATTCATCGAGTTGTTCCAAAGAATCAAAACGGCCGGTTATTAATGGAATTCCTTGTCGGCTCTCTGTAAAATACTCGTTTGGACGAGGGCTTCCAAACACATCATAAGCTAAACCTGTGCTGACGAATAACCAACCCGCAATGAATAGGGAAGGTATAGTAATACTATGAATGATCCAGTATCGAATACTGGTAATAATATCAGCAAAAGAACGTTCTCCTGTGCTTCCAGACATGCTGAGCTCCGCATATTCTTGTAGGGGATCGATTCCGTAAAAGATGAGATCAGTAAACGGAAATTCACTGAAATTCAATCTTTGTGAGATCGTCAATATTGTACCAAAGGTATTTTTAGAGTATACCGAATCAGTATAGCTATCCTTCTTCTGACACAGCAACGCAATTTCAAACAGTATATCGACATGAAGTGCTAGATAATTTCTTTCTTCTTCTTGCTTGTCGATGTATAACCACGTATCATGCGATAGAAAATTCCTCAAATTCCTGGAATATAATATAGGGGATTCTATTATTGGTTTGGGGCTAGAAACGGAAGATCAGGTAACCCGTGAATCCAACAAGTTTATAATAATTCATGAAGGAAATTATCATATTTCCGCAAGTCAATTAGATGCGAAATCTAAAAATTGACTTTTTTTCGTAATTGCATAAGAGGTTTTGTTTTTTGTTGTAAGCCCTCCTTTTTTTATTTTAAGGAATTGCTTAGTCGTCTAGTAACAAGTAAGAGTAGTCGATAGTATTAGATATAGATAAAAAAAAGAGCAAGGAATAAAAAAAAAATTCTACTAATCAATATTTGTGAGGCGGCCTTTCTTGTATTCTTGTATTAGATCCAAAGGTTTTTTCTTGACCTAACTACAAAGATGATGAATCTATTTCTTTTTCTTTTCTACTCTTGTCCTGCCGCTCTATTTTTGTGAATACCGTTTAGAATGATTGATGAATCAAAAAATTTCAATTGAACTTATTCTTTCAATTGGTATTTTTGCTTATCCCCGTCTCTTTTAAAAATTGAAACTTAGGTAAGTGCTTTATAAACATATGTATAAAAAGAACATATTTCATTTAGCTCCTTCATGCCTACTCTAACTAGTTATTTCGGTTTTTTACTAGCGGCTTTAACTATAACCTCAGCTCTATTTATTGGTCTGAGTAAGATACGACTTATTTGAAAATTAATTGAATGAACGAACAATTAATAAAAACAAAGTTTTCTGTCCTATTCCATATATTCTATAGTTCCTTACCGTGTTAATTATCAATTATTAGTTATTGATATTCATGGGCAATAGAGATTAATATTTAGGGATAGATATTACCTTTCTTTTTCTCCTTTCAAATAAATTGAAATGATTGAAGTTTTTCTATTTGGAATCGTCTTAGGTCTAATTCCTATTACTTTGGCTGGATTATTCGTAACCGCATATTTACAATACATACGTGGTGATCAGTTGGACCTTTGATTAATTAACATCTCTTTTTTTGACTGACCCCTTTAATTTTAATTTAATTAATTTAATTCAAGGAGGTCAAATTCGAATTGCTGTTCAATTTTTTTTTTTTTTTTTTTTTTTTCAGTTCGGTGTAATTTTCGACTTAACAAGAGCGGAATCACGCTCTGTAGGATTTGAACCTACGACATTGGGTTTTGGAGACCCACGTTCTACCGAACTGAACTAAGAGCGCTTTCTTATCATAATAAATAAGACTGTAAAAAAGAGGATTCTTTTATTTTATAACCCCAATACATCGTGCACACCTATACTATCATATATCATATATAATATGAGAAAATGATAGATTATGTATGCTTAATTTTAATCAATCTAAAACTAAAATGGCTCCCTCCTTACTGCTCAAAGGAGAAGTAATAGGTAGGGATGACAGGATTTGAACCCGTGACATTTTGTACCCAAAACAAACGCGCTACCAAGCTGCGCTACATCCCTTTCAATTGGCCTACGATGTTATTGTAGAGAATCCCTGTCTTGTTTTCCACACCCTTATTTCATCTATTGATATACAAAAATTATCTTTCCATTTCCTCTTTTTGGTCTCATATCATATAACAACCATATAATGAATAATAAATGAATCTTTTTGGCGGGAATTCTCAGGCAGAAAGGGACCTATTTTGCTGTTTTAAGAAAAGGAAAATCTTATCTATCGAATCATTGTACATTTAAATTTTAATTTTGAATTAGGAATTCCGGGTACAAATATACAAATACAAGTGGTCTTTAACCACACATACATGTGATTATATATGTATTACCATAATGTATGTAATACGATAAAGAAGGAGGATTTTAAATGCGAGATCTAAAAACATATCTTTCCGTAGCACCGGTACTAAGTACTCTCTGGTTCGGTTCTTTAGCGGGTTTATTGATAGAGATCAATCGTTTCTTCCCGGATGCGTTAACATTCCCTTTTTTTTAATTCTAGTTATTGTCGCGGGACGGGGTGAAAAAGATTAGATCGATATACAATCAAATATCTGTGACTAATCTCTCGCCCCCCCTTGACTTTAGTTGTTTTTAGAATTATAATTATATAAGAAATGAATTCTAATTATATAAGAAATAATTCTATTTAGTTTTTTTAGAATTCTAATTATATAAGAATTATATAAAATAAATAAGGAAGGTAGAACGAAAAAAGTGGATTGAACCTCAACAAAACTTGGGTTCAAGCTCCAATTAAATTACTAGTAGAGCGAAAAGAGAAATGTGGCTGGAACAACAGTATCCTACAAGATACTTAAAGAAAATACCGTACTGTGATTCTAAATCGAGTTAGAAATCATTGTATTACTTATTTACTATTAGTATAATACATATTGATTTACTATATTGATTGCAATTGATTGCAACGAAATCTTTCAGGATTTGGTTTTGAGTTAGCAACTTTTATTTATTTATTTTCATTCCTTTCTTCTTCACTTTTGATCGGAAAATAGAAGAGTTGGGTGAATTAAAAACTCAAAGGGGGTTCATGGCCAAGAGTAAAGATGTCCGAGTAACGATTATTTTGGAATGTACCAGTTGTGTTCGAAACGTCGTTAATAAGGAATCAACGGGCATTTCCAGGTATATTACTCAAAAAAATCGACACAATACGCCTAGTCGATTGGAATTGAAGAAATTCTGTTCCTATTGTTACAAACATACAATTCACGGGGAGATAAAGAAATAAATCGAATCAAGTACTCGTATGTCAACCCTTCCCGAGAATATGAGAAAATAGGACATTAGGTATTTAGGTAACATTAGGTATTTAGTATGAGAAAATAGGACATTAGGTATTCAGGTATAATAATATATATTATATAATATATTAAGTAATATTAAGTATATAATTAGTTAGATATAATATATAACTAATATATAACAAATATTTTATTTATATATTAGTCTATATTTGTATTTCCTTGTCTATTCCACGCTTTCTTTTTAAAGTGAAGTTTTTAGTTTTAAATTATTCGATATGCACGTTAATAAATTTTTAACCTTTTTAACCTGGTATATGATTGTATCAATATTCTTTTATTTTTTTTTATTCTATTTTTTATTTAGTTCTTATTTTTTTAATAATTTTTTTCTTTATTCTCGAGTCAATTATTTATTTTTTTAGTTTACCGTCTTCGAATGATTTTTAGTTTACAGTCTTCGAATGATTAGGAGTTGGATTTTCATTGATTAGGAATTAGATTTTTAATATCACTAACTATTTTTTTTTTTATTTTCTATTCGTGCATAATGATTATTTTAATATTGTTAATTTTAATATTGTTGTTAATTTTAATATTGTTAATATTGTATTATTTATTATATTGTATGATTTATTCATTACTATATTTTTTAGTTATTACTATATTTTGTATTTATTACTATATTTCATTATTTATTTCTTATTTTATTAATTATTTATTATTTTCGTGTCGGTTCTATATATATTTATAAATTATATTTATTTATTATTTATGTATTATCACAGTTATAGATATTTATTTAAATTATATTTATATATTAAATATATTAAAATATTAAATTATATTTATATTTTATATATTAAATATATTAAAATATGAAATTATATTTATATATATTTATAAATTATATTTATTTATTATTTATGTATTATCACAGTTATAGATATTTATTTAAATTATATTTATATATTAAATATATTAAAATATTAAATTATATTTATATTTTATATATTAAATATATTAAAATATGAAATTATATTTATATATTAAATATATTAAAATATGAAATTATATTTATATATTAAATATATTAAAATATGAAATTATATTTATATATTAAATATATTAAAATATGAAATTATATTTATATATTAAATATATTAAAATATGAAATTATATTTAAATAAATATCTATAAATAATATAATAATAAAATAAACTAATAAAATAAACAAATAAATAATAAATAAATAATTAAAATAAACTAATAAAATAAACAAATAAATAAGAAATAAATAATAAATAAATAATACAATAATAAAAAAAACAAAGCAAATCGTATTTATTCTATTAATTCTATAATTTGAATTTGATCCGATCAAAATAGGATTTTAGAAAAGGATAGGATAGGATTATTTTTAGAAATAAGGAATAAAGAAATGATGGATAAATACAAGCGATCTTTTCGTAGGCGTTTGCCCCCGATCCAATCGGGGGATCGAATTGATTATAGAAACATGAGTTTAATTAGTCGATTTATTAGTGAACAAGGAAAAATCTTATCTAGGCGAGTAAATAGATTGACTTTAAAACAACAACGATTAATTACTATTGCTATAAAACAAGCTCGTATTTTATCTTCGTTACCCTTTATTAATAATGAGAAACGATTTGAAAGAAGGGAGTCGACCGCTAGAACTAGAACCAGAAATGAGAAACGATTTGAAAGAAGAGAGTCGACCGCTAGAACTACTGCTCTTAGAACCAGAAATAAATAGGCTTACCCTTCAATTGACTCAAAATTATCAAACGTAGACTGATGCTTTATTCAAAAAATCTGATAATCAAAATTGTCGTGTCGTAAGAAAAAAGAAATAAATAAAAGAATCGAATCGGGTTGGGGAAGAAAAATAAATTTTTTTTTTTTTTATTGAGCGTCTTCGCTCATCTTGTTTTCTTGTTTTGATGACCTTATCAGAATTTTTTTATCATATTAATTTCTACTCTACCTCCCTCGAGTTCATTCTCGAGGGAACCCCATTTCATTTAAAGCATTTCGGTGGATTCCTTCCGATCTCCTTATTTTATAATCTCGTTGGAAATCATATAAAGACAATTCCTATTTGAGATAGCTATTTGTGCAAGTATTTTACGATTAAGAAGCAACTGTTTCTTGTACCGATTTTTTATTAATCTACTATAATTATAGGATACCCCCATTCCTCGAATTCCTGCATTTATTCGAGTGATCCACAAACGACGAAAATATCTTTTTTTCCTATCTCTATCCCGATCAGCCGAAACCAAAGCTCTTACTCTTTGTCTCCGAGCTATATATCCCTCTTTCATTCTGGTCATTGAATAAAAGAAATTTTGATGAATAACTAATTCTTTCTTTCAGTTATTCTTTTCTAGTCTATTAATAACAAAACGGATTCTTCCAATGTATAAAATAAAAATTCCAATGGCTTTTGCTACTATAACCGTCCCGCCCACGATTTTTCCTTTTTTCTAGGCATTTCATTTCGCCTTGAAATAAGAAATTGTATTGATACTAGGTATCAAAAAAAGCATATTAACTAAAATAAAGGAGTAAATAGAAATGGATAAATAAATAGTGGGTTCCATCGTTTCTATGGTTACTTCTTAAACGGTGAGGTCCCCTCTATACACCGGAGCTCATTCCTTCATTTAACATTTAATTGGTAACTTGTACAGTTCACACTCTTCGGCTCTACTCATAAATTTTTCAGTAATAGATCTTTCACAACGAGATCTATCTTATACAGTAACGGTATGTAATTAGGAGGATTAATTGGGTAGCTGACCCTGTTAGTCCGTTCTTTGCAAGAGTCGAAGCATAATCTTTTTGCTTTTTAAATAGGATTTTCCCCGCTTAATGGATAAGCATTTGCTACCAATGGGGAATTTTTAAAAAATTCCAAGATTGGATTTGCGCCAATGGAAACCATAAATTTCATACACAATAGAAGGATATGGTAGATCTATCTTTTTTAGATAGTGAACGGAAGAACCCCATTCTATTCACTGGTACTGATCGTTGATACTGAAAAATTGTTTCCTTTTTCTCAGCCCATGATCTGAACAAGTCGCACATACACCCTAGTACATCTTCCTCGGCGCTGAGGACATCCCCGAAGAGCAGGGGCTTTCGTGACATTTCTAATTGGCTGTCTTGCATTTCTAATAAGTTGTTTAATAGTTGGCATGCTGAATCATATACAATCATATACATAATAGACTGGTTTAGATCGATCCTAACCAGATGATTATGAATTACTTCTTTTTCTCTTTAATAGATTAATAAAATATTAATCTATTAAAGAGAAAAAGAAGGAAAGGAATAAGAGGGATTAAATCAATCTAAATCAAAATTAAATGGTGTTCCATTGTCGTCAAATGGTGGTCTTCCATTGCCATTGTCGTCAAATGGTGGTCTTCCATTGCCATTGTCGTCAAATGGTGGTCTTCCATTGCCATTGTCGTCAAATGGTGGTCTTCCATTGCCATTGTCGTCAAATGGTGGTCTTCCATTGCCATTGTCGTCAAATGGTGGTCTTCCATTGCCATTGTCGTCAAATGGTGGTCTTCCATTGCCATTGTCGTCAAATGGTGGTCTTCCATTGCCATTGTCGTCAAATGGTGGTCTTCCATTGCCATTGTCGTTAACTAGTCTCCATTTTTTATTCACTATAGGTTTGTTATTCACTATAGGTTTGTTATTCACTATAGGTTTGTTATTCACTATAGGTTTTTCATTCACTATAGGTTTTTCATTCACTATAGGTTTTTCATTCACTATAGGTTTTTCATTCACTATAGGTTTGTTATTCACTATAGGTTTTTCATTCACTATAGGTTTTTCATTCACTATAGGTTTTTCATTCACTATAGGTTTTTCATTCACTATAGGTCTCGATTCTGTACGCACTATATGATCCACAATTCCATGATCTTTGGCTTCTTTTGCTGACATAAAATTATCTCTTTCCATGTCTTTGTTTATAACCCATCGGGGCTGGCCCGTTCTTTGTACATAAGCCTCTATGATGTCTTCTTGCATTTTCATTACTTCGTCTGTTTCCATGACCCAGTCTTTGAAGCCATCATCCTTAAGCATACTAATAGGTTGATGGATCATTACCCTGATGATATAACATACTTCTAACTCACATAATGAGGCGAGAAGAATAGCTATAGAATTGAACAACCGTACAGGCATTTTTTGCGCATTGCATACGGCTTTACAATTGCATACGGCTTTACAATGGAATTCTCTTTTTTCTTTCATCGAAAAAAAGAGAAAATATAGAGTCTATTAGACCCAGATTAATAAATAATCCAATTACCATCCTTCTTTTTCTTTTTTTTTCGGAAAAGTTTAAAAATACTATGATGGCTCCGTTGCTTTATATATTTATTTCGTCTGTGATTCAGCAATCCCAAAGTTTCTTTTTTTTTTTGAAAAAAAAAAAAGAAAGAAAAAAAATAGTCTTTTTTTTTTTCGTACTCTTTCATAACATAAATATTGTTAATAGCCTCTGGTAGGAAAAGAAAAAAAGTTTGTGACGCCTGAGATGGGCCCACGATAGCTAAGATCAAATTGGAAATGCCCCTTCTCTCATACTACTCTTTCGATACATAATCTAATATTTTTTTTTGAAAAAAAAAAAAAGAAATAAAAAAAAAATTTCATATCGAATTCAAAGTGCCATGCTATTATTACTTACTAATTCATATTTCATATGGCGAAGGCATAGTCTTCTTTTTTCTTTCCATCAATAATAAAAAAAAAAAACTCATTGGCGCCGAGCGTGAGGGAATGCTCTGCGTTTGGTAATTTCTCCTCCGACCAAGAGAAAAGCTGCGATTGAAGCGGTCAATCCCATGGCTAGTGTATGCACATCTGGTTCCACTGCTTGCATAGTATCAAAAAGAGATAATCCAGATACTATCCCTCCGCCAGGAGAGTTTATAAAAAAAAACAGGTCTCGGCTATTACTCTCTATACTGAGATAGATCATAATACCCGCAAGTTGATTCGAGGTCTGGATATCAAGCTCTTTGCCCAAAAAAAGCAATCTTTCTCGATAAATTCGGTTGATTAGGATAAAATTGTATCCCTTAGTAGCCGTACAGGCACCTTTTGATGCATACGGTTCAACAAAAATTGCGAAAAAAAATCAATGTGTAGATTCCAGCCATCCTTTGTTTTTTCTAGTCGGACCTTTCTAACTTCTAATTTCTAATGAAGGGGCTTTTTCTTACATTTTTTAAATAAAATGAAATTTAAAATTAAATTAAAGAAAGATGAGTTTTGGCCCGTTTTCCTATAATATAGAAAAAATTCGCTAAACTTATTGCACAAACTTTTCATTGATCCATTTTTTTTTCATTGCGATTCAATCCAAATCACGATGTCATTTTCTTGTTCCTGAATGGGGTTCGTCAATTTTTTATTCAATTTTTTTAGGTTTATGCTCTACTCCGAGTAAAGATCTGCCCGATTTTTATTTGCACATATAGGACAAATGACCCAATACCACGTCTTTTTGCTATGATTTCATTTCCTTTTTTTATTTTAATTTAATTCCTTTTTCTTTCATGTTTTTCGCCAAATATTCAACGTATTTCCCATATTATTCGATTGATTAACAGTTTGAAATCGCTCTTATTTATAATTAAAAAAAAAAAGAAAAATTATGATTATGATATAGGTGGTAATCATAAATATATTACCAATTGGGTTTTTTCTAAACGGAGCCTGGATACTTCATTTTATCAGTCCAACCAAGCCAACCATAAATCATTCTAATTGAAAATATTAATCTGGATACACCCCCATGAAATGGATCTCTAATTGCACTTCATTACACTTCCCGCTACAAATTTTTGATAATTCAATCAATCTTTTTGGGGCGAAACAGGGGATATCTCGATCGGGCGAGAGAACGGGGGAATCCCATATGACCCAATATATTTGACAAGTCGCACTATATGTCAACCCAGCTTGCATCGTTATCTCCCGGAACTTGAAAAGGAACTTTTGGAATACCAACAGGCATAAAGTAAAAAGAATGTAAAATTATATTTCGCTTTGATTGTGGAAGCGTAATACGTAATGTAATACGTAATAATGGTCTTATCTTAATAATATGTAATATTATATTTCACTTTGATTGTGGAAGCGTAATACGTAATGTAATACGTAATAATGGTCTTATCTTAATAATATGTAATATTATAATATGTAATATTATATTTCACTTTGATTGTGGAAGCGTAATACGTAATGTAATACGTAATAATGGTCTTATCTTAATAATATGTAATATTATAATATGTAATATTATATTTCACTTTGATTGTGGAAGCGTAATACGTAATGTAATACGTAATAATGGTCTTATCTTAATAATATGTAATAATGGTCTTAATAATATGGGCCTTTATCATATTTTATACATAGATAGACTAAGGCCATAAAATAAAGAAAGGCGGAATGAATGAAAGAGAATTCTTACGAATAGGTCCTTTGAATGATGAACAAATAGGGATGCATTCATTCATAAAAAATAGGATCAACCCCCATTGCGTATTGATACTTATCGAGTATAGAATAGATCTGCTTCTCTTTTTTCTTCTGAGCCGAATTCTTCCCTTATTACTAATGGAATAGAACAAACATTAATCCTTTCTCCGAAAGAATCCACCGAAAAGGGGAGGTATTCCAATGCAATAAAGTTACATAGTGTCTATTTTTCGTTGATTTGATAAAGGGGTATTTCCATGGGTTTGCCTTGGTATCGTGTTCATACTGTCGTATTGAATGATCCCGGTCGCTTGCTTTCTGTTCATATAATGCA
>NW_028322933.1:0-54944 GCF_047325235.1 Durio zibethinus | reverse complement strand
GGAAAAAGAGGGCGGGCAAAGTCTTTCACTCTGAACCTGAACTGGGTATCAAAAGATCGATACCATTGATAGGATATTCCATTCATCCCATCCGATGAAAAGAACGCAACTCTAAGTCATTTACCGAATTATCAATGATAGAACCAGAGCAAAGACCATACTGTTAAAGCTTGACATTCAGGATCAATTAGAGATGAATAATAGATGGGAGAATAAGTACGGGCAAGACAGTAGCACGGTTTAGTTTAGTATGCCTTCGGTCCTGATTCGGGAAGTAAGTTTCGAGTGTGTGCTCGTAAGATGCCGGTGCATTTCAAATTCCCTAGGACTCCTGTTCGGGATCTAAGACAGATATTTAGAATCCAGAGATTTTATCATCTTCATGCCTTAACGCTCATTCCCGACCTAAGAGCAAAGATAAGTGCCCTATCTATTCCCAAAAGGGGCAGGGGAAACTGACCCGGGCAACCTTCACTAGTGGAATTCCGATTCAGGTATGAGAGTCACCCAAGCAAGGATCACTTGAACTCACTTCCCCGGTTGCAAAGAAAAGACCGGACCCAATCAATCCAGCCGATCCTGATGCTGAATGCGCTCATCCCTTCATGCCTTCGCTCCAACACTTGTTACAGCATAAGGAGACCGGGAACTGGCCCTAGCTTATCCTGTCCTATCTACTATCCCGACTCCCTTGCTGGCATGAAAAGAGCTCGAGTCTCATCTCTCTAATCATGGAAAAAATCTTACCTATCCCTAATCTATTTTTTCAAATAAATTGGCTTACTTGACTTTCCCTTTCTTTTCTCCTTGAGAAAGATAAAAAGATAAGAGGGCCAATCTCCAGCTTCTATCTTTGCTGTGAAATTAGAATCTCCTCACTCGACCACTAGGACTAAAGCTATTGGGAATGCAAAACCTGTAACTAACCATGGAATCCAACACTCGTGATACAATGCTAATTTCAGTAATGAGAGGCATAAGGCAATTTTAGTTTACCAATGCAACTCTATAGGCTTAGCTTACTAATTTAACAGAATTCCCAAGGCAGGCCGAGAGACAGCATTAGGAATGGGGGATTCTACCTCTGGGTCCGGTCCGTTGCTTCTCGTGATTCTTCTAGCCGTCATGCATTCGGCCGGGTGTCGCTATTGTCATGCCTGGGGCCATATGCTCAAGGACTATGCCAAGAAGAAGCAAGCTGATCTCCGCAGGCAACAATCCGCCTCTGCAGCAGCAGCTACTCCTTCTGCTGGGTCTAATACTATTGAAACTCTTTGGCACTCATCATTCAACCGCAGGGAATGGAACTGGCAGAATCAACTCCCACTCGCTGACAGTCCACAATACGCTCGCTCTAAGCATAAGGTAAGACGGAGACCTAATGCTTCTATCATAAGTCCTTTCAGGGAAAGATCGTTGTCTAGTTATAGTGTAGGAGAGGAAGCTTAGCGAACGAGCTAAAAAAGGGGAGAGTTCCTTTTTGTAAGACTTGTTTTGTTCGGAAGTTGCTCCGATAAGAGTAAGAGAAGGAACCTATATTAATATCTTGTACGGCTATCTAATCCATCCCACTTGCTGATCGATAAGATGTATCCCAAAGGAGTTTATTCCGCCCTCTTATGTCTGCGGCACTGTAGCTCCCGCTCATTGCCCTTTGCTATCGCCTGGCTTCGGACTCGACTAAAACTTCTTTCAATTGCTTACCCAGCTTCGGGCAGATCATCCTTTGGAAGTAGAAGTGGAATGGAGGAATGAACAACTGATCCTTTTGCTGTCAGTAGGAGATAAGAATTCAAATTCTTCAACTTCTGGTTCTGAGTCGTCTTCTTATTTAGCATCTGCTGGCAGAAACGTGGGTAGTCTAAATTTTGCCGCTTTCCCGGGTGAGCAAGGTTATAGAGTTTCACACCAAGGGGAGACTCCTGAGACTGCTTGGCTATGCTTTTTATCCCTCTTGGTTGAGCTCTAGAAAAGACATCTTGCTTGGATTTTTTGATTCGAACCTCCGGGCGACTTACCTTCCTTAGTCCATCGTGAGATATTAGCCTTATCACTATAATATCAGAATAAAATATATAAATGGTTTACGTAAACACCGTAATGATAAATGGACTCAGAAAGTGCTATTGTTAATATAACAACACCCACGTATACGGAAATGGCCTTTACCGCGGGATTTGTTTGTAGTGGGTCAAAGGAAATAAAATCCTAGCGGCGTTATTGAGCGGCTCACTTCCTTAAAATAAAACATGTGGGAATTCATCATCGAATCCCATCTACTTGCTTTGGGCAGTTTTCACTGTCACTGAGTGGCTTTTGACTGGTTTATGTCTTTATGTCATTGCCACCTAACTCCATATTTACGTGGCACCGGATGCTCATGGCTTTTCATAGCCGCTTCTTCCCATCAGATCATGAAGTTGATTTGGGTGAGTTGGTGGAAGCCCGAAAAAAAACCCGATGAAAGCGTTGAGAAGTTCTTACACAGATGGAGAAACAAGTCTATGAAGTGCACTCATCCGCTTACCGATAAGGAGTCTATCAACATCTGTGCAAGGTTATTGAGCAGATGCCATAGCTAACCACGATCTTAGATCCTGACGAAAATAAAATATATAATTTATATCCTATCCACCTACTCTACAGCTCTTGCCTTCCTTTCCTTCTATTTAAAAAAGAAAAATTCCCTCCTTTATTGTTCAACTACTTGACTTTCTTAGCAAGACACAGTCAAAGATCAAGTCGAACAATCAATATTCCAATATTGAACTCACCATAATAAAAAAAAAAAACGGAAGAGATTTGGCGGTGGTGGTGGTTTCTGCTAGGGTTTCGAACGTCCAAGTATTCCCACCATTAATGATCTTTGCTGGATCAGGATGGATCTATGGACGCTCTATGAGCGAATAGATCTGGAGGAAGAAGGAGACCCCATGGTCGAAAACCAATGGGTTAATGCATATATTAATTAACCGGGGTGATCATCCGATGACAAATGCTGATTTGGAAACACAGAAAAAGATTCTCTCTGCAGAAGATAAAGGGGAGAAGCCTACGGGTGGATCCGATTCTTCTGTTAAAGGAAAACAAGTTCCTGGGAATGATGAAGCCACAACCATCACATCAAGTTGAGATCACTGGGAGTTTGAGAAGGCAGCAAGACGCTGAGAGTTCTGGCTTGAGATCTTAGCAATCTGAACGGTGAACACAGATCTCCTTGCATTACGTTAGATAATGCTCTTGTCAACGTGAGTCGAAGATGACGAGGATACAGCAAAGAAATCGTGGGTCAGTATGGCTGAAAAATCAGAATTTTCATCTTTTTTGATTCCGATCAGACCGAACCAGATACAATCATTTAATCTTTCTAGCTGGGCCCTCGTTCTGCGATTAACAATGCCACATCCGAATTCGATTCATTTGGAGACATCATAGGCGCATCTGCAACATCTCTGGGATTGAAACCCGGAAGAAGCAGCTTGGATCAGCAGAACTGGAATCTGTCTGCCGGATCGGTAGTAGTGTGAGCTCCTCAGAAGATGATCGCCCGGAAAGTGTCTTTCGTCGAATTCACCTCTCCCACGCCCAATCTTTACATCAGTGGACGGTGTAGACATGATTTGACGAAAGGATCGAGATTCGGAAGAAAGGGAATAAACAGAATCCACAGAGTCGACTGATGCCTCTATACTATTGAGAGAAAGAGAAGATTGGACTCTTTTCAAGACCTGCGGGCCCTACTTACTTCAGGCTTCTCTCCTTCGGGAGGCAAGGGTTTCCAAGGTTTTGATTCGAGCCTTTATCTTTATTTTTTTCTTTGCCTGAGTAAGGTTATAACAGTCTAATGAGAAAGCGTCCGTTCACGTCAGGGTCCGAAGGCTGCTTTCCGTATTCACTCCCACCTCTCGCTCAATCCAATAGAAGAATCAATCCTTCCTGGTTCTATCAAAGCAGCTTGTACACTCCTTGTGATGAGCTTGAAACTAGTCTTGAAGCATAGGCTAGGCAAGGAAGCTCTCCAACAACTCTCAAATACTCGACGACATAGAAGCGCTTTTCACGGGCAATAGATAGGGAGGGGAGGAAGCATAAGCAAGACTTTTGTCAAAATGTTTGTGAATTCAGAAAGAGAATAAGAAGAATCCCATCTTTCAGAATTGATCGTGGATTGAGTCAATCTTTGTTCAGCATCCCCGCTCGAAAAGCACATTTACACGCTTTTCTAACGTGCCTTGAGCATGGTGAGCAAAGGAAGAAGGTGAATACCTATGCTTGTTGTTGTTTATAATGGCTTTTTCCTTTACTTCTGGCTTTTCTGCAAAAAAATGGTTTCCGCTGGAAGACCTAATATGTTGATATGATTGCGATTGCTTTCTTTCGGCTAACTGGCTTGTCCCGGTTTGGATTGAGTGGAAGGAGATTGTTCCGCTACTCCTACGCCTGTTCATAATCGATCTTCTTTTTAGCGCTTTCGGTTGCCTTCCTTTATTTAAGGCTAGCTTTTCTAATAAAGTTTTTATGCAGATTGTTTTTCTAATTAACGCTTCATGTTCAGGGAGCGTTGGAGGTAAGGAACAAAGCTTTCAACGGAGAAAGGGAAAAAGGGATTGGAAAAGAAGGAAGGTGTGGTCAGGGTGAGAGGCTTTCCGGTAGAGAAGAAGGGGGCTCCTATTCGGCCTGAAGGAGTACTGCATCTCGGGACTACCACGAGGGCGAAAGAGCCCAGCTCTACCCTGGACAGAGGGAAAGGCAGAATGAGAAGCTGCAGGGGGTCTCGAGGAGGAAACTATAGAAGAAGAAGAAGAAGAAACCGAATCAACATTACTAGAGCGAAAACGAGTCCTAGCAAGGACCAGAATGTTTTTAAGAGATATCATTTCGATTACATACACCGCTATGCTCGTTTGGCCCGAAAGGGGACCAGCCAACACGTTGAGAATAGAAAATCATGGAGAGGACCCCGAAAGTGTAGAAAGAAAGGACCGATCTTCCAAAAAAAGGGACCGATCTTACGATACCAAGACAGGTACCGCCCACACAGAGTGAGGGGAAAGAGGCCACTAGAGAAAAGGGACCGATGCCCGAACCTCCGTATAAGAACCCGCTATCCCGTAAACAGGGTTTCTACTTTGTACCCACTTATGCGAACAGAGTATACAGTTTTCCCTGTCTAGATGTGTCCACATCGGACGCTTCTTTAGTTTTAGAACTCGAACTTGACCTAAACTCAAGAGAATCACTTCTACAAGAGTTATGCTTTGACTCTTGCAGTGACTCAAGAGCCAAAGGTGGCCTGTGACGATACCTCTCTCCCCTATGCTTGAAACAGCAAACCGTAACGTACGTATAACGTTCTGTCATACGCAGCCCGATCTGGACTGTGACAAACAACAGGAGGCTTCAATAACTCCTTCAACGGAACCGTCGGATCAGAAGAAAGCGTAGCATACCAACGCAAATATTCGAGATGCTGCTTCATCCATTCCTGGAAAAGCGCTTCGAACATTTCGTCGTCTCCATCATACGCAAGACGCAGACTATCAATCTCTCCTGGGGAGAAATCTCTGGGTGCTATCTTTTGCATGATGTACGCCCTTACAACCCCGAGGCGATAAACGTCCACACTACCTCCTTCGGGTAGTGTGAACCAAAGCGAGAGGTTCAAAGACGCTCGACTGAAAGGAGAGGGACGAAGCGAGCGTAAGCGAGAGGGGTACAGGACGGATGCCACTTGGAGAGTGAGCTAGCAACCAGCGTCTCAACCATCTACGACTTTTCCCAGAAGGAGGCCGTAATGATGAATACACCCGGTACCCCCCCCACCTCTTAGTCTATAGGAAGTCTGCAAAGACACTCCTAAGATTTTGAAATGGAAGGCAGGCGCGAATCCGTTAAAAAGGTTTAGAACACGAAAAGAGACTCAGATAGAGTTAACATACTCGTTTACAACATTAATTCAAAACAGACATTGATCTAGGAATAAAGGGATTGAACGAGGTGGGAAAGGAAGGTTTGAAGTAGCGAGACCGTAAGGGAGAGGAAAGAAAGACACTCGACTGAAAGGAAGAAAGAAGACGCTCGAGCGATAGCGAGAGGGGGAGTGAAGAAAGAAAGAGAATCATCCCTTGTATCGCCCAGGGGAATCTCATAAGGGGAAAATTCTCATCTTCATCTTTCACGGGAGAGAGGGTGGAGTGAGAATAGGGCGGTGTGGAACATCTCTCGACGTTGCAGTTTCGGCGGGGAGCTCAGTCCTGTCTTTGAAGTCTATTCGGAAAGCCTAAAGAGGAACATTCAATGCAAGGGACATAACTAAAAGCATTAGTCCTTTCCTATTCGAATGCTTGATTCAAGAGAAGATGGATCGGATACCCATTCGTTCGAAAGAACTCTTTATTCTTATTCAACTTCTACGATACTATTTGAAGAGAAAGAGATTCGATCGACAAGGAGAGGCAGGTTATTGAGTTCACCTCACTTCTTTTTCTAAGGAAAGATGATGATACTGAACACAAAGCCAATCGGGTGGGGAGCGAGGTCAAGAAAGTAAGTCATCTCAATGCTCGGGCATTCTGAACATGCATTCTTTTCGATGTAGCTAGGAGATAGGCCCGCTTTCTATCTTACTAGTGGTAAGGTATTATCATAAGAGAAGAAAGAAAGTAGCGTCGAAAGATTAGCTCTTCCTTCCTTTCTTCATCCTAGAACTATGAGAAGGAATAATTGTTATATGCTTAACACATCCAAGTCGAATTTGATAACCATTTGATAACCTCAATAAAAAGCTAGCAACAAATGGGAGAGAAATTCAGCTTCCAAAGTCGATCCTATCCCGTATTTACCAGCGAAAAAATGAGGGAGTCATCCGCTTCTAGAGGGTAGGGTGCGCCCGACAAAAGAGGGCCTTGCCAGAAAGACTATGAATCGTATAATGAGCTAGCTCTAGGTATGACTTTGTTCCCTCTTTCTTGGTTGGTCAAAGAAAGTATGGTAGTTTTCCATCCTTTGGCCAACGTTTGGAAACTGCTTCGTCCCCATCCTGATAGGCTCCCCCGATATGGCATTCCTTAGGCTCAACAACCTATCCTTCTGGATGTTGCCTCCGAGCCTTCTTCTCGTCCTGTGTTCTTCCTTTGTAGAGTTGGGGGGGCCGGGACTGGTGGGATGCAGGAAAAGATACCTTTTAACGTGTAGGAAAGAAAGCTCAATTCAGTACTATGAAGGATTCGAGGTCTCCACGGAACATCCTAAAGTAGAGAGAGGTATGGACTCTTTTGCCTAAAATCCCTATTCCCAATCCGAAAGTCTAACTAGAAAGTCCCAAGAGGATAAGGAATCCAGATGGCATGCAGGGAGCTTGGTTTCATGTTCTTCCATTCTGTCCACCGTGTTCATGACACATGACTCAGAAAGTGGGCCGTGCCCTCGAAAGGGCAAGAGGTTGGGCGAAAGCGCCTCCCCAGAACGTAAACGATCAGGGATCGGTGGTCTGTCTGAGTTTCGAGTATTGGTTCCGAGCACGTCTTCGCCAACCCACTGAAAGAAACTAAGGCAATTCAATAAATATCATTAATTGGGAACGACTAGGAGCACGCCCAACGCGTAGAGTAAGCTGTCCCCCTCTAGCCAGTACCCTATGTCTAATTCCTTCTTTCCAGGGATGAGTCCTTCTACGCGGTTTGAAGCGTTGGAAAGTGGACAGAGCAAGGAAAAACTCACAGTCTGACAGGATCATAAAGAAGGTATAACGAGAGGGAAGACTAATCACTCTATAAGAGCGGTACTGATAAGTCCACGAGTTCTTAGGATTTGTGCGCCTGCTGACGGACCCTATGCCCCTTTTAGCATGATCCTTGTGGTTGAACAAAAGGAGCTACCTCGGATCTTGGACAGAGCACTCGAGTTGGAGGGAGGGAGTAAGCATAGCGTGGATACAGGGAACAGGGTAGAACAAGAGGATCCTCTTTCAAATATGCTAGGTCTGTGTCAGTCCATCAGGATGTTCATGAACGATAATCGATGTACGTACTCACAGCAGGGCAGAAGGAGAAGTGCAACGAATTGTTATTCAAGTGTGTTAGATTTCGTGGTCTTCCCTTTTCCTTTGTCTTCTAACCCTTCGGCTTCTTCGGCTTATCTATCATAAAGATTGCGTACCAAACTTGGAACATTGCGCTTCTCTTTCTGAGCAGAAGAGCCGTTTTCAAGTAGTGTTCGTATGTCTTAGAGGAAGGTTTTCTTGTAATTTATGGGATTCGATTGAGGATCATCTCTAGTGGGCACCCGATCCTATAGAGGTGGCCGAGGTAGATCAGAAGCTGGAGCTTGGGGAGGTGTTGGCTGACCGAGAACTCCCTTATCACTCAACCATGTTGGAGGTATTCGTTCGTGAACCTTACCCAAGGTTCACTCACTGGTTTGGTACTAATACAGGGTTTTAGTTAGACTGCCCGGACAGCTAGGCGTTTAGCAGCCACCGCCTAAGGGCTTATCCTTTCGAAGCCCTGTTAGATGCATAAGGTATGAATATCGTGCACCCTGCCCAGGGTCCACTCGCTGTGTATTCCATATGTTGTATGCTACCCTGCGGGGCCTTCCCCTTCGGGGGCTCCCACCTCTCTCTCTCAGAGACACCGCTCGATCGTGCCCCTTACCCAAGGTTCACTCACTCACTGACTATTATCGTAAATTGATCACAGAAACTATGTCTTCTCTCTCTCTCTCTCGCTATTCTCTGCAACGCGTAAACAGTTTTTAATACAACACGGGCATAATAATCCCTCCCTCTCTTAGATCCACCTGTAAGGGTAAAGAAAGTAATACTACATCTTGTTTACCGTACAAAAGTGAAAGGTTTAAATACGGGAAATACAACTATAACATTATGGTATATAACCCAAAGGTCAAAATGATGAGGGCATTTCTTTACTCTTGATTCCGATCTTAGTTAGGCCCAAGAAAGTATCGGTATTGGCATCATTGGATATCTATCATAAAGAAAGCGTACAAAACCCCGAAACTTCAGCGAAAGCTATATAGGTCAAATTCGGTGTGAACAGAGCCCCCATACCCGCTCTCCATTCCCCCCACCCCATAGCCGGGGCGGGGGCCTCGCTGTCGCCACAAAAGGCTCGAGCTACTTTTGCTCCCGGAAGAAATAGCTTACAGCCCAAGTCTACCTCCCAAAAGCAAGCTAATTGAACCTACCAACTGCCTAAATATAGACCCTTCTTTTCACTCTACTCGGGGGGTCCCTTATCCCCGTTGAGTACTCCTTCCTTACCCTAAAGCTCTTACTCTTCATCGGCCTTATCCTTTTCTTGAAGAGAACAATCGTTAGGTTTTCCCCCGCCTAGCCCATCTTGGATTTTCCCTTCATGCTCTTTAATCTCATTGAACGCGCAATTAGTTGCCGGGGAAGGCTCGTTTTTAGCCTTCACTTCTTTTTCTAGTTGTTTAATTAATTCAAATTCATTCCCTTTGGTTTCTATATGAAAGTCGTTTTCTACTTCTTGACGAACTTGGGAAACCCTTTGTCCATCTCCGAGATCTCCTTTTCGTTCTGTTATATTCGCCAGAATAAGCTCTTCCTTTCGTTGATCCAAGGCGGAAGGCGCAGACGATGAGTGAGCGGAAGTGGGCGGTTGTTGATAGGAGCTTGATCCCCCGGAAGGGGCCGACGATGACTCAGCGGAGGGTGTGCGGGCTTCGGACTGAGCTTCTGCGCCCGAAGCGTCTGAAGGCTGCATCATGTAATAGGGGCCCACGTTCTGTTCAAAAACTAGAAGACCTGCTAATAGAAGCCCAAACCAAGAAACAAGGTATATTCGTAGATGATAGCAATAAAAAGAAAAACAAAAATGAAAAAAAAAAAAAAAAATGATTTTTAAGTTAAGGTTTAAAGAAAGCTTCTACCCGGGACGCTGTGCGATCATAAAACTAGTCCATGTGAGCCTTAATCTGCGCATACGAAGAAAGAAGAAAATGTTTTCAAAGACCTCTGGAAATGCCCGTTTTGTCTACTTAAAATCTGGGAAGAGCGAAGCTCGGCTTGGAGCTTTCTTCACCAGTTCCCAGAGCCTCTTCTCTTCCATCTTTTCGGGTTGGCTTTTCTTCTTTCCCAAAAGAAATAGACCGACCTGTGGTACGTACCTTCTGAGCCTTAGCCATTGGTAAGGCTGAGTATAAAAATAAAAGAAAATTTCCCTCTCCTCAAAGGAAGTCATATGCTCTTTTCTTAAGTGTGCTGTCTTCTCTTCAATACCAATCCTCCCTAAAAGAAAAGAAATTTTTGTGCTGCTCACCTAAGTACTTTTCGAATGTGATTTGTAGAGGTCCCTCCTGTTGGTGAGAATGGGAATAGTAGGGGACCTTTTCCTCCAGTCTTTGGGTATGATGCCGCCGTTGGCAGCCCTCCTACTGCTGCCCCAAATGTAGACGTAGTGTAGTGGTTTCCCAGGAGAAAAACCTTTTGGAGATAGATGGGGCATTGTGTTTCCTTCTCCGAGGCCTAGGCTCTTCTCTTATCACCTGAGGAAGACATTTCTGCAGTCGATTATAGCGATGAGGGCCACTTATCCGAGCTAGGCCGGGCGGGACTGGTATGCTTCTTTCCTTTGTTCCAGTTGATTTTGCTTTCCTTGTGATCCTTACTTTGTGTGCGTGCATTTTATATTCGACTTCCGGATCCGGAGATTTCATATTGCTGCGGTTGGCAGCGGATCTCCAACGGAACTGGTAGAAAATTCTTCCTGAGCCTTTTTTCTAATTCTAAGACTGGCCTCTCTACCTTATCATAACGTACCTGAAATGCTGATGACGGCCTTAACCTTAATGAATTGAGCGGTGGCGCTTAGAGACTCACTCTTTTCACCTTTCCTTTCGATTGGGGAGTGGGAGATCCCCTTTTTGGATGTTTTCTTTCAATTAG
The DNA here is from genome assembly GCF_047325235.1 of Durio zibethinus. NCBI lineage: Eukaryota > Viridiplantae > Streptophyta > Magnoliopsida > Malvales > Malvaceae > Durio > Durio zibethinus. The sequence continues at coordinate 44,014 of NW_028322933.1, read as the reverse complement.
GGATGGCAGTCGAGGTCAAAGAATTTCCCCTTTTTACTTTGTTGCCCGCAGCCTCTGATGATGATCTAGTTTGGCTTCTTGGCTTTCACGTCCGAAGCAAGGAATTTCTTCGAAATCTTTGTAAGCCTTTCATAGACAGACGTAGATATCGTATGACTGAGGTCTTGGCTCGCCGTCCGGAGTTTCCTTTTCTGCTTTGCTTAGTGGGCCATATGCTGCTAGGGGATGAATCTCCGCCTTCTTCTTTTACTGGAGGATCTGGATAACCTTGATCAAGTTTTTTGGGTAGAGCTAGTCTGGCTCATCTTTATTATGAGTTCGGGTCTGGCCAGATTCGGACTTTATCTGCCTTCTATTCTTCTTGTTTTGGTTTTGATTTTAGTTCACTCCACGGCCATATGATTTGCTTCAGCTTGGAGAAGATGCCCAGTTTGGCTCCTTTCTTTTTCTCGAACCAGATTGATAGAGTTCATAGGTATTTGAGAGAACCTCTCTCTTTCCAGTTGAGGGGGCTTCCTTCTCTTCCTCTTATTCTAGTCCTTTTAGCATGAAGGGGACTGCGCTTTTCATCGTGTTTGCGGATAGTCCTTTTAGCGTAGAGTCGTCTTTGTCCCACTTCCAATTCGTATTTCTACCTCCGTTGTACTGTGCAACAATCCCTACTGTAAGCGAATCCTCTCCAATCCTCGATCAAACTTGCGTTCCCCAGGCGCTAAACAATGGGGGTCTTTCCTTCGCCTATCGTATGGTTCGGCTTGGCTTCGTCCAGAACCAAGGAGGCATTCTGGCGGGCGCGTGCGTGTAGGAAGCCCGACCACTACATAAGCTAAAGGACTACGACTAAAAGCCAAGCCGGAAGCGACTCGCTTCTATTCTCGTTGGGATTGGATATAGATGGGGAATCCATAGATCGTAGTAGTTCGCCAACCTCTCTAACTAACATACGATACAATTTCACTTCACGGCACACCCCAAAAAAAGAAAGAGCTTCGCTCGGTGGGCCTTCCTACGCTGACGAATGCCTCCTTTCTCTTCTCTGAAGTCTACAACAAACAAGTGGGAGAGGCAGGATTCGAACCTACGTAGAAAAACTTCAACAGATTTACAGTCTGTCGCTTTTGACCACTCGGCCACTCTCCCCTTCCCGGGCCGAGGCCCCCCTCAATGGGTTCGTTGAAGGGCCCTGAATCAATCAAAAAGCTTATTGATTTGATTGAAGGGAATTAATACATACTCTTTCTTAGCTTAGCTAGCGTTCCGGGAGAATCTAGTCATTTAGTCAGTTCATAAAAATCTCTGTAAAGCAAGGGGCAAAGCTTCTACGACAGCTTCCCCCTCATGTAGTCGTCGGCCTTCCCCAGCCCCCCCTTCGTCGCTTCTGGCTAAGCATCTTTCGGCGGGGGAAAGGAGGCGACTAGTCGCTTCTGGCGAAGCTGCGAGCCTACCCTTCTCGAGCCTACAACAATAGCTTACGCTTACCAAGCCTAGTCTACTAAAATAGGGCTACAGCAAGCAAGCTTTCCCCCTTTGTTGTGGGCCGCGCCTCACCGCAGGCACTGAATGAATGAAATGAGTGGAGATCTTCCTTCCCCCTTGTTAATTACCAAGAACTTCGTTGGCACTAGTGGCGAAGAAAAATTCTACCATCCCACCCAAAAACAACTCGGAGCCTAAAGAGAAGAGAGTTCAGTCTACAAGAAGCTGGCAGAGCTTTAACCATTGGACTACATCCATCTATCCTACCTAAAGAGTAACCCTTTTCTTGTTTGTTCGGATTTTTTTTTTTTTCGAATGACGCTAGTGGAGACAAATTCCTTCCGGCTAATGAAGAGATACTACTCCACCAGTCTTCCCAGTGGATCTTTCTTCTCCCTAAGAATTAAACGAACCAAGTTCACCTATACGAGAGTGAGGAATAAAAACCAACAATCAACTTCCCACTTTTGATGTCCCACGATTCTGCTAGTTTAGAAACAAAGGAGAAGGGCAGGGGTCGCTAGGTCAGAAAAGCGAGAACTAGAAATTCTCCCCAAGTAGGATTTGAACCTACGACCAGTCAGTTAACAGCCGACCGCTCTACCACTGAGCTACTGAGGAACAACGGACTGTTGGAAGCCGACTCTCATTCTTTGGACCAACCTATGACCGAAAAAAAAATGGGTTCGTCACTCTTTTTCACATACACCGGGGGAAAAGGTTACGATAGCAAGCCCCTCCCCGGTCGGAGAGCCTCCAGGACAAGGGGGCGGCGCGTCAACCATCCACTCTCGAGATTCATATTGATCAATTGATCTCCGCGTCCTGCCAGTTCGCTAAGTAGACTCACTCTACCGAGGGGCAACAAAGGCTGGAACTATTCCTGCCAAAAACAAGAGGCCAGGCCTACTTCTCATCCTAGGAATTAGCAGGTATGATAGAGTCCCCTCTCTGTCTGTCTCTCCGAGTTTCTACTACTAAGTAGCACTTCTGATATTCAATTAGAGAATCGATTCCGATCAAGCCCCTATATTATTAGTAAGCTAGCGCCTCAAACTAAAGCGCTAACGAGCAAGAAAAGGGCCCCAACCTATAGGCGTTAGCACTTTAGAAGGATTGCAGCTAGCGCGCCACCCTTCTTTCTCAAAGTCAAGTTTCGCGCTTGTTAGTCAAGCTTTGAAGCCCCTACCTTTCTTTATGGGATATTGTTAGAAGCGCGGGTTTGGAACCCTATACAAGGTGCTGGTCTCGATCTCGCTTGGTGGTGCCCCTTTCGATGATTGTGGACTCAACATTGATTTCGTGCTTGAGTTGGAGGCCCCCCCTCCATCCATCCATCGAGTCAAGTAATTCGCTATCGGAAATTTTTCCGCCGCGTATCTCATGTCATGCTTCTTCTTTCTCCGAATCGGTTCCTAGTGTCAGTCAATCAAGATTCGCCATCCAGAGAGGGAAGAGCCTTTACTTTAGGTTAGGCCGGTCTCGTCATTCACGCAATTCCCCCGTCCATTGATCGATCACGCGAGTACGCATCCAGTCAGCACATAGCGAACGAAAAAAGCGTTCATCCCCTCAATCAAAATGTCTATCAATTGATCCCTATTCATTCGGTCAAAGTCTCCACGGCCTTTTCACGCCCCTCTACTGAGGGGTGCACCATGTTGATAGGAATCGGCAAAGACCTTCTTGTACAACACGTCCTCGAAGGCAGCATTCATGGCAATCATCACGTCTTTCTCCCGAGGGCATGGTATGGCTTTGTTCTTGGTGTTGTTTAATAGATGTCGAGTGCCGCTTTTCCCCGTCCGATAATCTCCATCTGCTCTAAGTGGGCGAGCTAGAATCCTTATGTCAGGTTGGTTGTTCAAAAGACTTTCTCTTTACCCTTTGCATTTTCATCTTTTTGAAAGCCTCTTCTGGATTTTCATTAGTCCTATTTCAGGTGCAAAGCCTCCTCAATAAAGACCTCTTTCTTTTCTTTTTTTCTTATTTCTCATTTTGTTGATTGAAAGAGGATAAGCGCTATCCATTGAGTAAAGGGAGGGTTTGCTACAGTGATTCGGGCGGTTGGTGGCCCCTTCGAGAGTTGCGGGTCCTTGCCGCTGCATGAGTGGTAGCTCACGCTCAAAACTCCTCCGACACGAGTCCTAGTCGTTGCGCTGCGGTCCGTTTCCCGGCTTCGCTTGCGCGATTTGCACTTCTGATTGGTTCCATCCATCCCCGACCCTAATGAATCGAGTATGAAGGGGTCAGCCAGTCAAGCGGTTCGGGTTTTCGGTCGGTTCCCGTTCGCCTGCCCCCCTCATAGTCCATTAGTGGGTAGGGTGGTCAACTTAGAGTGCGCCCGCCTCCTCTTCAGACGTGTCCTCGACAACCTGGCGGTGTTCGGTCTCCACTTTTGGGGGTGGGAGTGCTTGGTCGCTGGGGTTTCCTTTTCTTCAACCAATTTGGTTGTGTCAGCCCGGTCTAACATTTTGTTATGAGCTGGCTGAACAAAGATGGATTGAAGGTAAGATAGATTTGAGTTGTTGTGGCATAGGACCTTCGATCAACCATGGGGCTCTACCCTTACTGAATTCATTCTATTGAAGCGTAACGTAAACCTTCTCATGTTGCATTTCTTTGGTTTGGAAGTTCCAGTATGTTGTCTGTGGATTTATAACAAAGGAAAGCCCCCTTATGCCATTTGAAACATTCAAATTCCGTGCTGCTCGCCACTCCCCGAGGCCAAGGACGGGGTCGAACCGTCATTCCAGGATTTGCAGTCCGATACATTTCCATTATGTTACCTAGCCAAACCCGCCACCTCATGTGCCAAAGTCAAACGGTTGTTCTTCCTTCCCCGCTCCCTCTTTTTCTACATATGCGGTGGCGGGTTACCAGAGAAGAGGGGACAACTTCTTTCTCCCTTGCCTTGCTCAACTTTCCTTTGATGATTGAAAGTAGCAAGCCACTCCACTACTAGTACAGAGGCCAGATAGAAGGTTGCTTCCTCTATATGTTCAGGCAAAGAACATCTAGAAGCTGGCTTTTGTCTTGTCTTGTAAGCAACCATGCCTAGATAATCGAATTTTGCTTACCAAAGTGGTCTTACTAAAAGTAAGTAAGCAAGCAGTTCCGTTCCAAGTGACATGGCTTTTCACTATTCTTTTCCAGAGAAGGTTGCTCATCCAGCCCAGCGGATCCATTGTTTATGCGGAAGTGCGATGCGGCTGAAAAACGTAAGCCCCTATTTTTTAGTAATATTAGGTTGGTATAGGTTGGGGAAAACTCCAAAACTAAAGTTCCAAAAAAAGCTTACCAACTATTAAATAGTTGTTTTAGAAAGGGGCACCCCTACTATACCCCTAAACTATAAGCTAGCGCGCAACGGCTGAAAAGCCGTTGTTGCTTGCTGCTTGCAGGCTCGACAATCTTTCTTTCGCCTCTCCCCCCTGTCTCCATTCTGATTGATTCGCTTCTTCCTCGAAAATTGTTGATGAGCTCTCATTTATTTATTTTCGCTTTTTGTCTTTGCTTTGCGGTATATTCTTCAGCTTATCTTATCTGCGAACACGAATCAGAGAAAATTCCTTCTACTTTATGATAAAAAGGGAATTGCTGTAGCGCAGCTACCGTTCGTGGCAGGGAGTTGAAAGGCTTAGCAGCAGCCATTAGCCATTCTCCTTCCTAAAGCATCACTTCAGCGGTCATTTTCCCCGACCTTCTACTCCGTACTATGAGATAGAGGAAGGAAAAGTTATGAATTGCAATGGACTATCCGAAATCCGATCTAGCCCAAATCCCCTTTCCCAACTGCTATTCGAATCTCGATCTCTGGAATCGAAAGCAAGACCAACGAGCCCTCGGTCAAGCGAAAGACTTACGACTTTGAATTGAGGATCGCTAGAATCCGAAGCTCTTTCAAGTCCTCTGGGCACAAAGGAACTAAACACTACACTATTCTTTCTATCTCTTTAGTTCGAATGCTTTTCTGCTCTTAATAGAGAGCGCAGTTCCAGCAGAATCCTAATCAGACTATTGCTCGTACCTAATCACTGCTTAAACCCTCGGTGAAACTGGCTTAAGCCCGACTACAGAGCCCATCTATATAGGGATATACCACCAAACCTGTGAACCAAAGCGCATTCTAACTCCCTTACTCTATCAAGTAAGTACTTTCATTCCTTTGGAAAAAAGAAAGTCTGCTAAAAAAAAAAAATCGTCTTCTGTGATGTCAGGGAGAAATCGTCTGCTCACTTGCGACAAGAGGGCATCCTCTGGCTCTCTTCCATTCGTTGATTTCTGTCTTTCGCTCGTGAGTTGTGGGACCATCCCCGAATCGTCTTAGTAAGGTTCAATTTGCTTCTTCCTTCCAATGTGTCCCTCAGGTCATGTTTAATAGCCCCGCTTTTAGGGAACCCCTAATGGTAACTTCTCTCCCCTCTCATCAGGTAATTATTTTTCTTCTTTGAGTTAGCGAAATGACTTCCGTTCTTGGTTCCCGACCGATCTAAAAGCGCTTTCCTTCTTTCGGTTGTATCGAGGGATCCGGGTCTATACCTATTCCCCTATCCTTTCTTTGTGGGTTGATCCTTTTACTAATTCCCCTATTCAGAAAGATGAATCTCCGGTTTTTGTTTGATAATGGGGGAAAGGGACGAAGACTAAGGTTCTGCTTTTCCTTTTGGATGCCCATTGGCGAGTGTCTTAGTAAGCCGTAGACCTTCCATTCTGTATTGCGTAACCATAACCTATGTTGGTCTATCGGGCTCTGCCCTCCTATTCGAGCAAGGCTAAGGGTTTTTCTTTCTTGGTTGAGGCCCGGCCCGACCTTCTTGTGTGACTTGAGGCTTGAAATGCTCTTTCCACTTTCTTTCCATTTCCTGAGCCTGAGGCGAGAGCTTGCTTTACCGAGAACTAGGCTTTTGCTTCATCAGATGCTATAGACGAGACCACTTATGTCACTTAATTGTCTGCCTTAGAGGATACACCTTCTGTCTCTGCCGCAGAATCAGATTTTTTAGAGTAAAATACTGATTTAGTTGAGTAGTCTCATCTAAAGTGGACGATTGAGCAACAGAAAGAGGTTCGGCGGTGGAAGAGGTTTGATCATCTCCTGCAGACTCCGCGGCACCAGACGCTTTTTGAAGGCACTCTGGGGAAAGATCTTTCTTACTTGCCGACAGTTACTCTCTAGTTATGTATGGGTCTCCCGCGTTACCTCGACCCAAAAAGGTGGCAACCGGTTCCGGGATAGCGTACTCTCTTTTTCCATCCTCAGATCCAACTTCAGCGAAGGCAGACTTTTTTCGATAAGGAGGGGGGCCCTTCTATTGTATTGATACTAATCCCGCCTAAAATACGGAGTAAACCACTATCAGGTTAGAAGCGGAAACCTCTTCATGAACAGATCCGCGAGTTTCTCTTATTCTTATGGGCATCACACCAGATTGGGCAGTCCCAGTAAAGAATCAAAGCCAAGGGAAGGCTGTTTTGTTTGGATTACTGTCTTAAACTAAACAAAGAAACCTGAAAGCAGCTACACCTCTTCTGGTAGGTCTAGTTCTCCCATTCTCTGATATCTATCATTTGACTGGGATTGATTTCTCCCCTTATTTGCCTTAAACCCATATGACATCAACCAGAAGCACGAAAGCAAGTCTGTTTGTTCAGCTGAATTGGCTATGAAGGAAGGAAAGGCAGGAAATTCTATACTTAACATCTTACACCCTATTCAAAGAGGAAGTCATCTCTCTGACAAGAAAATCATCTATATTACGCCATTTGACGATCATAGATGTATTAGGCAGCCCTTTGAAAGAGGAAGATTCCCGACCTGACTGAAGGGGAGCGGGTAGAAGAGCAAGCTGAGTTTCCAGACTCTTGGACTACACTAGGCCCACAGGGAAAACTATGACTGGTCAGCGGGGAACCACTAGTCATGGTAGCCATCCCCTTCCCTTCGATCTATCATGGATTAAAAAGACGAGATGGGCATTGAACACAGCCAAAGCAAAGACGGAGGAGAAGCTATGACGAAGCGACTCTCCTTTCTTTGACGTACGGTATATGAAGGCCAAGAATGAATGGTAGACGTAGGCAAAAAAGGATAAACGTTCAGGCTTCAGACGAGGGGCAGGAACTTTCTAAGCCACTCCAAAAAAAAAAAGGGAAGAGAGAAAAGAAGAGAGGGTTTGTCCCCAGCCGTTAGAGAAGAATTAAAAATAGAGGTTTGTTAAGCCAACGGGAATGTCATCAATCACTTTACGTCCAGCTGAAAGCTGAGAAAGCCAACCTTCTTAAGAGAGAAGAACTTTCCTTTGTTCAAGACATACCATGAGTGAAACCGAAACCGCTAGGCCATCACTAGTCTAGATTTTCAGATCTTTAAAAGCCATTCCTTCAGGGGATGAAGTCCTAAAGTGAACCAGCTGTTAAAAGCTCTAAGGGCGTGGCAACAAGGCGTAGGCAGTCGTAGCCTTTTAGCTTGGACTAGGATTAGCGTGGCACTTGCCTTTTCATCCCTCTCCCGTTGGTCGAGTTGTAACATCCCTCTCCTCTGCTTGAACCGGATTCCCTACTCTAAGAAAGTCAGTGCCCGAGGGGAAGAATAGGCAGCTGTTAGAGTAACGGTCGGTGGGAATAGGACTAGCTTTCTTTTCTTTACAGAACAGATTCAACAAGAGAGTCCTCTAGGCCTGTTCGTCACGTTTGCTTTCTTAGTACAGTCTTCCTATTTGTTATTTGCCCTATTAGAGTGCTTACTATGGAAGGATTAGCAAGAGGTCAAAGCACTGGGTCTAGTGGGACTTCCCCTTAAAGGCTAGAATGGAAAGATTCCCCACTCCAGTACAGCATTTTCTTTTACTTCATAGTAAAAGGGTAAGCAGAGAGGATGGATAGCAAACCTGTAAAAAAAATTTCCTCTTTTTTACCTCTTTTCTCTATTCTAGCTTGGCAATTGTTAGCCAGCGAGAAGGAATGAAACTCGAAAGAAAACGAACTTACTCAGAGAGCTTACTTGCTCTTAGTTACTTGCTTTCCCGGTTTGAGAATAGAAAGGGAATGATGGATTTTTTTTTATTGTCTGATGCATAGGAAACTGCTTTCGAACTGGTCTAGTAGCTTTCCTTAGAGAATGCAATTGGCTGGGGGGATATGCTAATGTATAGGTTTTTTTAAAGTAAAGTCTATTAACAGTAGGCCTTAGTCCCTTACAGGCCTACTCTTCCCTTGCCCTTGCGGGAGTGTACCTGTTTTCCATGCATTCTATTAGCGTTCTAAGCTTGAAAGTCATTCTCGATCCTTAGACTTTCATTTGGACTTATGGAAATTTCGTATTCAAAGTAGGCTATTCATTCTGTATGCCCATGCCCATTGGTGAGTGTATTCTTAAACTTAGTGGTCATTTCCTTTTGTTTTACTTTCTGTCCTTGATTGATGATTGGATAGCTAAGAGACTAACCGCTTTCAGACTAAGAAAGACACTTAGTGGAACTAAAGAAAATTGACCCTTTTCCGATTAGAAGTCTAGGGCAAGGGTCCTATACCTGAAAGCACAGTTACTTGTTTCAACTTAATAAGAGATTGCAACAACTAAAGAAAAGTGCTCCTTAGCCGACTTCCAACTTCAGTTTAGGAAAGCACTAGCCCTTACCACAACCACAGAAGAAAAAGGATCGGTTGGTAGCAAACAAAGGAAACCGGTTCCGTGGGGGATGGAAGTGCCTAAAAAGTACTCTACACCAGGCCACAATTCATTCGACGTTCTGGGGGGGCTAGCTCTCCCGCATCGGTGCAGCTAAGGAGGCGTCGGTCCGAATATACGAAAATGGGAATTCCCCGAAGACCGAAAGTCGCCAAGGCTGTTCTGAGAAGACTTCATCCCAAACTCTTAGGGCGGGTTGCAGAACACAGGGAAGAAAGATAGACGGACCTGGCTGATACTTCACATAGACCCTTAGAAGAACGCTTTTTAAAACACATGCCAGCTAACTTTGAGGAACTGTTTGGGCATTGAAGCTTTAGGTTGGATCTCCTTTCTAGGGGTAGCGGGTCAGACAAGGGGGATTGCCTGATCGGCCGTTGTCACTCGATCGGTAGCAAGGTAAGCGATAAACTATCTGTCGAAATGGAAAGCCTTGCCTACTCATCTACAAAGGAGAGACTTCCTTTAGTTTAGTTAGGAAATAGGTTCAACGTGGAATTATAGGTAGGTGCCTTAGTGGGATTGTCGAAAAGCAATCTTTCGAAGAAGACCTTGATCCAGAATGTTCGGATAATTCTCTGGAACCCCCTTCCCCTTAAACTATAAGGCCTTTACCTATTTCTTAGTATTAGTAATGGTAGGACTAGTAAGGTGTCTTTGAGAAGACCCTTTCCTAACCTAAGGCCCAAAGAAGACCAAGCAGCAGCCTTGAATGAGGATGTAGAGGATGATGCTTCTAATTTCCTGACTGAACTACTCACCGGAACTACTTTTCCTTCACTTAGAAAGCGAGACTTAAAAGCATTTCTTCTTTCAAAGACAAAGCTTGGATTGATGAATTCCAATGGGATAAAGAGCACTTGAAGGGCCACTCTTTTTCTTCTCTTATCCTTTGGCCTGGAATGCTCATAACTACCATATATGGAAGGAGAAGGTGTCAAAAGATTGCCTGCTGCCACTTAGTCATTCAGCTTGTGTTACGGGGAAGAAGTAAGCAAGTGTAGCGTATAGTCTCTGTTAAGGTCTTTAATGGCTCTTCGCTGCTGGTTTCCCTTTGGGTGTAATGAAGGCCCCGAACTTACTACGCCGCTGCGCCCCTTGCCTTTTGAACCAGACCCGAGCCCTAGAGTAGAGCTTGAGCTGAGAATTTTGCCTTTAGCCTTTGGCACCTCTGCCTGGATCAATCTCGTCTGGAGCAACCAAAACCAACTCTGTTTGCTCTAAACCAACTAGATCTATTGATTCCTCCGCTGGACTAACTGCTTCCTCTGCTTTTTGTACCCCTGCGACTTGGGAAAGAGACCAGCCCACTTGAGCACTGCGATCGATCCGATAAAGCAAAGCATCCTGGCCGGAGGCCAACCGACCAACCATTGAGAATGTAACAAATAGGGGGTATTGTGAATTCTTCTCTCTTGTCTTTCAACCCTTGCTCTTGCCTCGGCTTCGCCTTCTATCTTATGTTGCTTTGGACTTCCACCTTCAGCTAAGCACCTAACCCATGGGACGGGACCTTCGGTCTAGCCTTTGTTCGGGTACGGGACCGACCTTCTCTTTTGTTTGTAATTGGACTTGCCCGAAACCTCTACGCCCCTCTGGTCTGCTATTTGTATCCTGCTTCCTCCTTCCATTCCCCTTCTGCTGGCTCTGCTATTTACTAGAATCCCAATAATCCCATCTGTCCCTGAGAGACTGTAACCGAACGAAGTCACTTCCCCGAAAACTTGGTCTCGTGAGTAAACTTCCTCGTCCATTAACAAGGCAAGAGCAAGACAGTCATAAAGGCAAGTCTGATCTTAGATTCTCGGACATAGCATCGTATATAAGAGAAAGGCTGCTGGACTTCCGAAACCAACCTCTTAGACTAGGCGTCCCCAGACGCTCCCACCCGTTGAAATCCGCTTTCAGAACGTAGGCTGGCCTCTTCGCAACAAGCGAAGTAATCTTTTTTTACGTCTTATTATGATCCGCTGACAGGGAAAGTAGGTAAACTCACTTGCCCAGACCCAGGAGAAGGGATGCGTTTTGGGTCTCAAGGAGGCAATTCTCCGGTTTCTATTGGGTCAACTGACATGTGATCAATCGAGCTAGACTTTATGAATGAGTTTGAGTTGGGCTTACGAGCGAATCACCCTTTCCCCTATTCTAGACTAGATGCGGAAAATTCTCTGCCTCTATCACCTATCTGTGCACTAACTCCTGGGCAAAAGCCCCTGTCTCTGTAACAAATATCGCCACGGGAAAAAGCTTTAGTAAAGCAGTACTGAACTGAGCTACGGTCTTCTCCCTCCCTTCTTCTTATCCCGCTCATGCCCTACGACTACTAGGTCACTCACTAACTTCCTTAAGAGGTGCCTAATCAGGATATTGCTTCAGGAAATGCATTAACACCGTATTCTATCAAAGAGCCTATTAAACTTGGATTCAGCTTTCACTCAACAGTCTGGCAACTTCCTTTACTGGTCGAAAGAAGACTAGTTGCCCTTCTTCTCTAAGCTCTAAGTCAGTTCTTTCTTTACGAAGAGGTTCTTTTATCAATGTCATTATCTTCCCTTCCTCGCCTCGGGAAAGGAACTAATACCAGTCTCGATCTCCTCTAGGGCCAAATAGAAGTCAATTAGTCCTTCTCTCCCGCATTGCTAGTCTTACTCTTTTACCTTCTTACCTGATTTCACTAGTCTCAGGGACATCTCTTTACATCTGGCCATTCCTTCTTACCTTTTTAATGAACTCCTTAGGCCGAGAAAAGGCATTGGTATGCCTTATTTTGCCTGCAAGGGTATAAGAAGAAGTAAGGAAAGCGCAGCTTTCGCTTTCCCGGGATCTCCCCTTGGCTTACTGGATTTCCTGATGCTACATAAGCGCTGTGGGATAAGGGTTGTTTTAAGGACATTTGCTGACATTCACCATCAAAAGGAGGAGAGGGCGATTTGCCAATTTCGGACATGTTAATAGTGAGGGCTATTTCGCCTAGCTAGTGTAACCCCGGATTAACAGACCATGCCCCAGTTCAATTCGAAACCCGTCTCGGAAGAGAAGGAGCTGCTATTGAAAACGGTCTTGGCCCCTGGGATAGGAAGAGCAGGCATGCCATGAGTTAAGATAGACCAGACCCACGGACAGACATTGTTGAGGAAAGATCAGATGGCATCTCTTAGCAAGAAGTTAGAATCCCTAGCCTTGAAGGTGGCGAGAGGTTCTACGAAGCCAAGGAATGCTTACCGAAGCGAAATGTTAACTACTTGAATAAGAAGACCGGTAAGATTGAGCTTTCCCCCGGGTAATTTGGGATTGAAAGTATCTAGGTACCAAAGGCCGATGAAACTATTTCAAATGGGTTGATACCTTCGCCCATCGCGACTCTTGTTTTGCTGCTTAAAGAGAGGTTTATTTACCTGCCGACTAGAAGATGTGTGCCATTAAGGTAACTTGGAACGTCCACGGTATAGCTTAGGAATCAATAAAAAAATAGATCCTAGAATACATATAGGATAAAGGTATTATCTCAACGGAACCTAAGAGCGAGTTCATTTCAGCGAACCAACGAGGCTAATATCTAGACTGAATGGAGCTATTATATAGAAATAGAAGTTCATCCTCATCGTACGGAACGATCATTCAGTAGAACGAAATACAATACGTTCCCATGCTATGTGATCGAACCTTTCACCAAGATATGGAACCTTTGAAAAAAGAAGAAACCTTCTTTCTCAAAAAAAGAGAGAGAGAGAGTCAAGATCCAGATATAGAAAGAAGTGAAGTATTCTTAAGTAACTTAGTGCAATGAAGGCTAAGACTTATCTTAAGTGAACTTAAAAAAAATTCATAGATAGTGAAAAAAGAGAAAAGATCGAAAGCCACTCCAATTGGTTCGGCTGCACTGACATCAAAGCACTTAGCAGTTGCTTATTAGAAAAGAAAAGAGCAATCTCAAAAAAGGAGCGGGAAAGAGGCCCACGTCCTGCCAGAGGGTTATACCATGGGGACAGCATAATTATAAGGATATAGCACTTCTATTATATTATAAGGAGATAATAAAAGATGAAAAAAAAAATCCTAAATAACTTGTAACTTGATGGCACTTGTTCGGCTGCTCCTGGCACGAGAAATTCTTATCGAAGCACTTCTTTTTTCTTCAACTGGCCTACCAAAGAAGGCAACTAGCCTGGCAAAAAGAATCAACTGAAACTGGATTGACCTTGATTCTTTTTGCAACCAAAAAACACGGGAAAACAAAATGAGAGCAGGATTCAACAGGCTGTTAGGAAGGGAAATCCGATTGCATTCAAAAATCCCGAGAAAACGCAAAATCAAATAAAATTTTATTTTTCTTAGGAAGGAAATTTTATTGCAACTCAAAATCCCGAGAAAACGCAAAATACCATAACAATTACTGAAACTTAGGAGTGAAATCGGATTGATACCAAAAATCTCGGTAAAACGCCATATTTTATGGAACATTTTACTAGATTTTTTTAATAGAATCATATTTTTTATTATAATAAATAATGTTTTGTTCTAAAGTCTTATTCAACTTCTACTTCTTTCGAACTCTTTATGAAACTTCTTCTCTTATGATATTGAATTTCGAATTTGAGAATAGCCGAAACCACGCAGCCAAAGTCCTATCTTTCGTCTCTCGTTACGGTCAGCAGATAAATCATAGAGTGCTTTGCTTAGAGAGTATTTCAAACCGGTAGATCAGAGTTTTGTTTGCGTTCAGTTCCTTCCCGGTAGGCGATGTAGAAAAAAGTCTTGTTGTTGCTGGGCTCGTCAAGCGGCTCATAGTGAAAGTGAGTAATAAGTATCTAGTCCAGTGGATAAAAGAATCTATACTTTCAGTAAGCTCGTGAGGTACTCTTTCTTGGGAAAGCCGCTCTACAGGTAAGAAGGTCAGGCTCACGGAAGGTGCCGCAGACCGTAGAGAGAGTTTGAGTTCAGTTCGCCTTACTCAATAGGGCAAGCGCTAGTTAAAGTAAGTTTCGGTTAGCGGGACAGCTGGAAGTCGAGGGTGACTTTCAAGCAATAAGTAGGCGCAGTTGGAAAGCGGTGCGCTCAAGCCTTTATGGATAAATAGGTAGTTAAGCAACAGAAACTCTTCTTTGCGGTGAGCGGTACGTCTAAGTTCCGGGAATCGCAGAAAAATGGATCTTCCGGTAGTGGAAGGCGAGATGTAGGCCTATCGAAAGTGAAGCTACAAAAATACAATCCGATTATCGTTATTCAAGCGGTATCCTCAGAGAACTTTAAAGGAAGCCCTTTCGCTTCGCTCAAGTGACTACGTTCCTTTAATGAAAGCCGGACCTGAAGAGACGTAGGCCGAGACTAGAGTCCGATCCGAACCTTCACTTTCACCTGAACCCTCGATGTTTAGTGAGGAACAACCAACATGCGAATGCGAGTGCAGATGTATCTTTTGCTTGCGATCAATCTAGTGAGCTCTTTCTGAGCCCTTTCAAGTCCATAGCATAGTAGGCTTTAGTTTAGACTGAAATCTTTGTCTTTCTGGGCCTTAGTCGAGGGAGGAGAGCGAAGCGACCAAAAGAGGAGAAGAGCAGTAGGCTAGACAGGGTGTTACGAGAATAGGTAGAGAGAAATTCGACTCGTGATTTTCAATCAATCAAGGAATGGTTCCTGGATCCTGGTAACCAGGAATGGAGCTTTCGAAGGCAGGCGTACATCCATTACGCACCTTCCCAAAGACAACTGATTCAAGAACAGCAAGAACAGCTGCTCACTCGGTCGTAGGGAAAAGGGTAAGTGATAGTCATCCATCGCCTTGAGCTCCGCCTGGTCTGGGATCGAGCCCTTCCTAAGGATCATGGGTCACGAGATTCGAATTAGTTCAAATCAAATACAAATAGGCCCTCTGCCCTGATTCAACTTCTCCCAAGGTTTCGAAAGAGAAACTAAGTCAGCACCTTTGAAAGCTGTCCAATAGGCGTAGATCTGAGTAAGCAATCCTCGTAAGAAGACTTTCATTAGCAGTCCCGCATCTGAGTGAGACTTTCCTTCTAACTTAAACAAGGGCTACTTCTAAAGCTTCCCCTCTGTCCACGAGTAGAAATTTTTTATTGACAAGTGTCAAACCCAGAAGCAATAGTCGGAGATTTTTTAAGTGGCTAGCTTGAGTGGAGTGGTCTTGTTCAACTGCTAACAAGAATAGCTTTTCTCTTTCGACTGGGAACTGCCTACCTTTGGTTTGGTACATAAGTAGTAGTTGATCCCGGAAAGGGTCAATCAAGGGATAGGCTTGATGCTAGATCCGCTTTAAGGGTTTACTCAGCATAAGAATAAGTAAGTAGTTCGACTAGCTGTTTTCTCTTTACTGTTCTCTTCTCCTCCCCCCCATTACTGGAACCGACGAAAGGCGAAAGTCTGATTACCTGTTATTCAAGTAGTAAGGCTTGGTCTTGTGTGAGTGAAAGAACCCGGCACAATCTCCTTAGCAAGAGATGAGTTGCCTTCTGAAGATTGAAATTATCTCTGGGAATCATATCCCCAAGCTCTCACTCTCAAGGGTTCAAAACGTATTCGTTGCTAAGAATATTTTTAATCAAATACGTTTTAGGGACTCATCCGACTATTTACCTGAGCACCTTGCCTTCTTTCCTTGCTTTGGTGCTAGCGTATATAAAGTAGTAGACCTCGGCTCCTTTTTTTTAGCTTTCTGTGGTATGGCTCGTGGTCTAACTCTTAGTAGCTGTTCTATCCTTCCCTTTCTTTCTTCCTTATCCTTAGCAGTAGGAATTGGATATAGAACCGATAGGAGTCGGAGCATTCGTTAACAGAGATAGAGATGGATTGGCTTCGGTTGACCTTCTTACTATGGGAATGCTTGAAAAAGCTCTTTTTCCATGGTACCACTTACTTTACTGTTGATGACGAAAAAGACGCTGTTTATGAAACGTGTCCGATTTGAATGGGTGTCTATGAAGGGAACTTTCAACCGGGAAAATGAAACTTTTCTCAAATGGATAGAAAGTATCATAAAAAAAGCTCTTTTATATCCCTCTTTAGTTTCAATGCTCAATGGCTCAGTGGCAGCCAGTTCAATGTCAGCTAGATTTCCACGTTCAAGCTCTAATTCAATCAGTCAAGCAGCAAAGACCGCTACTAAGAAGATATAAAATAGCTACGGCTACGGATTGACCTTTTTTACAAGAACAAAGACTCTTTTTTTACTATGGTGTTATGTCGAAAGAAGAGAGCTGACCCTAAACAGAGAGAGGAGAACGCAGAGCTTGTGAACAAAAACAAAGAAAGCAGATCACAGAGCTAGCTTTAGCCGAGAAAAAGGCGAGTAAGGAGAAAGGAGGCTGCTGAGCAAGAAGCAAAGAAGGCTGCATACGAGTAAGCCCACTTTGGTCGCTGTTCGAAAGAGTATACGGGTTGAGGAATTCCCATCTTTTCTTTTCTATTTTCTAGCTGATATTGTAATGCATGACATGGATCAATAAAATATTCGCCTTTCCCCTAAAAAAATGCTAGATCATGGAAAATCCAATTTACTAAGGCATGATTACGACTACGTGAATGCATGATTAATAGATACCTAATTTTAGAAAATAAACCATCATGGAAAAGGAAAATCATGCTTTAAAAAGGAAAGAACACTAGATATCAAACACCCATAGTGAGACTCCATGGAAACCATCCTACTTGTAAACAAGGCAGAAGTTTGAGAGGCTAAGACGAAGCCCCCTCCATGATTGAAAAGAAAAGAAAAGGTTGAGTTTGCACCAAAACAAAAGCCTTCTCATAGGAGATAGGGGAAACTGTTGGAATGCATTACAATAGGTCCGAAGTCATATCTAGTAAAAATGGAGTGATTTTCTTTAGGGATCGAAAAATTCAGCTTCTCACAATCCCAGGGAAAGGATGTCTTAACCATACGGGTCAGAGTCGCCGTATTGGTCTAAGCGCTCAACCGCGTTCCTGTGCGGTACTACACCCACCACCGCCCTTGGAGGCATATAAGACAGACTACGCGCTAACAGCTTGAGCAACAAGGCGTAGCTTTTAATATGGTAGCTGACGCTAGGATTTGGGAAGAATATACATGAGAGTCGTGAGTGTGAGGAGAAAGAGCCTTCCCATTTGCTAGACCCAGGTATGCTAGTAGCTTTTCAGCTATCACTTCCTAGATGGAGCTCTGACAGGAGACCTCTGAATGCCATTGCTATAAGCCGTACGTACCACCGCCGTCTTCAGCCGCGCAGAAACTTTATCTCGTGCTATGGCGTGCTTTTGAGCGCATTCATTGCTTTGAGGGATTGGTTGTGAGCAAGGAAGCCTTGAGTTGGGCGCGTAAGGTTAAGGGTGGTGTGGGTTTTCGATGGATAGCTTTTTCAATCTCTATCATAGGTTTGATAGATCTGAATCTTGTGTTTATGGGCGTGTATGGATCCCCCCAGCTTTGATTGCTTTTCACCTTTTCATATAATGAAAATTGGTTTATACCATTGACATTGATAGTTGTAAACAGATAGATAGTGTGCATTGATGGATAGCAATGGTAGTTAAGAGCATTCCTTTCTTTTCTAGGGCCAAGATGGTCTCTTTCTTCCTTCCCTTATTCCCGCTGCAGTTGAGGGAGAAGCATTGAGCAAGTCAAGGAGTCGAGACAGTCTTAGCTACAATCTCTGCCCTTACCGGAGTATCCCCCTTTTCGTCTGAAAACAGAATAGTCTTTTATCGAATCGTCTCTTTTCAAGGGAATAAGAATACTATATAAGACTGACAACTTGTTCTGTGGTATTTTACCTAATGCTAATGAGTGAGACCTGAGTATACTTTTTCTATAGAGTGCCAACCTAGTATATAGTAGAAGATGTGACATCCATGTACTGAGTCGTCAAATGAGCCACGTTAAGAAAGCCCATTCTTATACGCATTGGCCCACAGGGTGCCCCACTAAACGTCCTTGTTACGACTTTTCCCCAGTCGAAGATATAAGGGTAGCACCTACTTGTTAAGACGGGAGCGGCCTTTTCTTTTAGTTTTAGGCAAGATTGGATCGATTGGGCTTAGTGAGCGAACTACCTCTTCTCCGTACGGGTACAGGCGAGTTCCTCACAACACTTAAAAGAGGAAGGAGTCTTTGCGAATTCAGTATATATGTAATATGACCAATCGATAGATAGGTGGGAATGAACAATCCCTAGCAATCCTAGAAGAAATCCTACCAATCAATAAATGAATCATGCCTTACAGGCCCAATCCTTTATGTCATGAATCATAAGCATTCCAACCATTCCGTTCCTGTGTAGGTGAAGCAAGGAACTATCATGTCTAACCGAGACCTGTGCTCGAGATGGTTCGTTCATGTCATTTCTTCTCCGAGCAGTGCTTCCATTCATGGATTCTCGGTCCTGTACCCGGTGGTTGTTCAACATCGACTTTTTTTCCTTGTTAGTAGCAATTCCTAGCCCTAGCGCTAACGACTATAAGTTTACTAGCAAGCTGTAACGACTGAAACTACAGCACAGAATCATTTAGTTTCACCTATCCTAGTAGTAAGCGAAACTACGGAACTCAAACTAAGAGAATAGTAAAGATCACCGCAATGAACAGAAACAGGTGACCTTTCAAAGTGAAGAAAATCAGTGGATTGGCGCACTAGAACTCGTTAGAACGGGCGTTGAGAAAAAAGCATTTCATTGACGATAGGTAGCCCGCCTGCCTTTCCTTAGCCCACAGAACTCAGAAATCCACTTTGACTCACATCGCTTCTGCCCCTTTCACTCTTGTCTTCGATCTGAAGCAGGCCGGAGAGAGGCAGCCGTGGCTGATGAAAGAGAGTCAACTTACCCCCCTTCTGCTTCGCTTGAGCTTCTTCTTACTTTGGTCGAGTGAGCATCACTTCTTTGATTATCCCCCCCAGAGACTGAAGTTGCTAACAAACGGGCTAAAAGCTTTGCTGAAAGTGAACTGAACTACTCCCGAGAACGAGAACTCGATTTGAACTTCGACGGAGCTTCCGAATTCAACGATCGGCTTCGTAGCCCCAGCTTCCTACTTTTCTTTTCGGAGTGAGCGACTGACCGCCAAAAGCCTTTCGAAAAGCACTTTCTTGGCTGAACCTGCCTTCTCTTTTCATGTAGTTCCTGGGGCTTAAAAATAGCATTTCTTCTCAACTTCGTCGAGCCTTGCACCTCCCCCTCTTTCTCAAATCAAAGGCCGGAGCGAGGAGTAGAAAGCACTTCTGCAGTAAAGTTGTTAGCTGGGGAAACGTAGAATTGCTCTTGCTTTTTGACCTATCTGCTTCGAAGTCCGCTTTCCAGCCTTTCAATACGCGCGCTTTGATTATGAGGCATTGGTTCCTATATTAAGTGGCCAATCCAAGGAGTTTAATGTTCCCAACCTTCTCGATCTCTTGAATGAGTTTAATCTGGTTGGGCGGGTTATAGGCATAGTTCCGGGGGGCTGCCAAATTTCTTTCTTTGGCGGGTAGGTTTTCGTCAACAAGGAAGGCCTTATCTAAATCTAAATAATAGAAAAGGGCGACCTCGCCGAAAGGCTACGTTCGATTCTGACAACAGATAGGGCTACAGCCCAACCCTACCTTAACTCAAGTAAGCAGCATCTTGTTGGCGTAGGTTGTAAGGCTAGGGAAAGACCGAATGAATGCATTTGCAATAGAGGTAAAGAAGTAGGCACTTGTGAATGAAGGACGAGAGCCGAAAGAAAAGAATCACCGGGGCGCCCGATCCTGCTTTTCTTCTTTCGGGTTCAAGGCGCAGGGGGGAAGCAAGTCTATCTGGGTGTTCCCTCCGGGGAAGGCTTTACTCACCCGCCTCCCGGGCGGAAGTCGGTCTCTCCGCTACTTGACGAGAGGACACACTCTCTATTGCAGTCAAAATGCGATTGAGCTGCTCTTCAGAAGCAATATGTAGATGCAGCTGCTCTTGCTGCTTTATCAAGTAGTCCCCCCTTACGGCTATTCGATTATAGGAAGAAAGAAATGAATCTATTCTCCTAGTCACCTCTTTACTCTTTACGTCGAGTCTCCAGGCCCGGCTGTTCAACCGACTGCTCCCTCCCAAAAAGGTTATTTTCCTCTAAGGAGGGGAGCGAGGGTACAGAGGGTATCGGTGTTAAGGAAGAGGGCACCGAGGGAAAAGATCTCAGAGGAGAGTCAGCGGGAACCGAAAGTAGCATGATTGGAACTTCATAGCGCTTGGAAAACTACCGATACGCGAAAACCTTCTCTTACTATTCTTATTCTCATCTCTTACTTATTTTCTATGATAGAGGGGCTTGGATAGCGGAAATAGTAATCGTATACAGTCTCTTTTTAATTAAGATATTAATTGTTTGTGAGATTGATCACTCCTAAAAGGAGCCTTTCTCTTATTATACGATTACGATACCCACCAAATCAGAGTAGGCAAGGGCAAAGTTCTCAATTGGTTCAAATCCAAAAAGTTTCATTTTACCCGGTTGCAAGTACACTTCCTTTCCTAAACTGGCATCCAAATCGGACAAGTTCGCGTTTTCCCGGTTGAAAACAGTAAGGGAGGATGATTGAATAGCAGGAAAGATTGGCTTCATTCCTATTTTATTCCCAAGCCAGCAAGAATCACTCTAACAACAGATATAGAGACAATCGCTATGAATGGAACACTGACTAAATATCGATGAACCGCTTCTTCAACTATTTCATAGCCCCCAATGGAAAGCCTAAAACCTCACTCCTCCAATCCTTCCTCGGACATAAAAATAAATAGTGTAAGAAGAAGAGCGGTTAGGATCACACTGGATATTGTAACAAGACCAGAAAGACCGGTTAGGAGAGCAAGGGATATTACAACAACGCTTATTGCTAAGACTGCTTATTCAAGAGCGCATACTGGTCTACGAGTACTAGGCATGCCTCCACCTTCCTCCAGGAGTTCAGTTTCTATTGAGTCAGATCTGGGATTAGTTTAAAAATGAATCTCATCCGTGAAAAAGAAATGAATTGATAGAGTCAGATTCATACTTAATCTATCCCACTAGCACTAGCTCGACGTCCCTTCTTTTCTTCTAGCACAACTGCGGATATGAACTCACCATCAAGAGCGGTAACCCCAAGAGTTTATATTCTCGATGCACCGCTTAGCAATTGAATCACTAAGAGAACACCGCCTACGATCACTCATACTCCAAGACGGTTACTGTAAGAGAACTGGCACCGGATATGCCAACAGGACCAGAAAGACCGGTAATTTCTCCAACAGCTTATTCTTGGTTACACATGTAACCCCCCTTCTTGAAAACAAGCCATTCTTGCAAGGACCGCTTATTCCTATAAAACCGCTCCGCATCTAAGATCACGAGATGGCATGAGCTTGTTCAGTGCCACAGCTCTATTCTATTTTATTTAATAAGGTCTTTCAGAGACTTATAAAAGGGCTTCTCCTCACAAGAATACACGGAAGAGATAGACGCCTTCTCCACCCACAATTGGACTCAACAATCTCTTTTATCATAATAAAGGGAACAGGGGACTTAGGGTTTCAGCGTGCCAAATCCCATCCCTTCTCCCGTAGAGTACCCGTATCCTGTCTTTCTGGCATATATCTCTTTTTGTGCCTATACATCTGGTAATGGATGCCCATTCCCGGGATTTATGCCATGATATTGAATAGCGAACTTTCTTTCTGAGGTGTGGTCTATCCGAATAGCTAGAAGCAGAGCGATAAGAAGAAGAGCGGTGGGTTTCCAAGAACCGGAGATGGTGTTCTCTATATACGGAACAGCACGAACAATCCTTGACCTTTCGATTGAGGGTCTTCATCAGTGGGCTTCCCCTTTTTCAATCACCTCCTACCTTATGGAAAGCCCCAAAAGGCACACGAGTGCCTTTGATAACCGCACAGGAACGCGAATGTATACGAGAGGCGATCTTTGATTACCGCAGGACGTAAACAACAGATAGTGAGTCTTCTACCTCTCGGTGCATTCTTTCCTGGACCCTTAGCTTTTACTAAGTTAAGGCGATTTGAAGAGGCTGAATCTAAATAGGAGAAGTAGACAAGAGGCGGGCACTGAGACATCCAAATCAACATATGAATCGGGATCCGTATAGTAGATAGGAGGTTTTTTTTTTCCAGATTCTGTTTCCTTGAACAGGGCTCGGGTCTTGCCTTTGATCTTTCAGGCAAGGCTCGACTTGAGGAAGAGCAAGCACAAGAAGCTGCTGCTAAGACCGTAGAACCAAGCCTGGCAGGGCGCACCAAGGAACTAAGACTGTATAACAGCAACCAGATAAGAAACCAGAGCCCGTTAAGTATTAAAAGATTGTTTTTGAGAAGCCAAGTGAGAAACCTCAAACCCCTTGTACATCACTGTGCACATGGACGGTTGCCCAGTTTCAAGAGTGCTTGTGGATAACGGTGCTGCCCTAAATGTGATGCCCATCACCATGCTGAAGGTCTTGGGTAAGACTGAGTAATTATACCAAAAGATGTCAGTATGTCCGCTTTCGCAGGAGGATGAAACAAGAGGATGCTTGCCTGTGGAGCTGACAGTTGGCCAAAATAAGGTCATGGCCCCACGCGCTACACACAAGAATGAATTCGGTAAACTCTTTATGCAGGCAGCCTATCCAATCAGATCACGTATTGGATAAGATGTCGTTCCGTCATGTACATGTATTCGGTTAACCATTTTCTCCCCGTCTTCCCGTTCTACTGTCCCCGGACATTCGTTGTTCTGGGGTTGGGTCGGATAGGACCAGCTTTATGGATCTTTTTTTTGATCTTAGCTTTGAGTGAAGGTGCCGCTGTGAAACGATTTGCTGCTGTTAGAAAGGAACGCTTTAATTGAGCTCTACCGATATAGAGACGAAAGAAGCGATAGGGCATAACATCATGGTCCGCCTAACCAGCCCCTCTTTATCTTTCTCCATAGAAGCAAGAAAGGGCATGAATGAGCTAAGAGAGATTGGCAAGGTTGAAATAAGAGTCTTTCTAGCGTCTTTCGCGGTCTGTTATTAGAAGTAGAAGAAGGAAGGGATAGGTGGTAGACTGAAGACAAACCCATTCAACTAGAGGTAAAGTGCGGACTTGTGCTCCTGTTTTGGAAAACCAAGAGAGTCGATCTTCTTTATGGTTGAAGGGGGCTATTTCCAGGCGGATAAGACCATCGCATCGAGAATTCTAGGTCGGGCAGCCTCTTGCAAACTGGTGTATCTTTAGTCTACGATCTCCTTTTTCGCCGGGGTACAAATTCATCCGTAAGCGAGACTTTCTATTCTTCGGACAGTTGGAATTCACTCCAATAGTAAATGTCTTCTATTCCTGGCTCCAAGGCTTCGTTACAAGGATCAGTCTGGCTTTCTCGGATTGGAATCCATCTTGTGACGGGCCTTCTTTTAGCCATATACCGACTTGCTTTGCTAGCGATGGCTTTTCTCTTACGCTGTCCTATGAACCCAGTTTTTCCATCATCAGCTTTTTTAGAGCCATCCATAATGCTAGCAAATAAATTATTCATGTAATGCCATTTAAAAAATCCAAAAAAAGCCCAAGATCCCGGATAGGAAAAAGAAAGAATCTATCTCATGGAGGAGGAGAATCTGCTTCCACAGATATAGTGAGCGACCAGAGGTATGAAGTGGGTCGACTAAAAGGAAAAAGTACGGGATAAGACTTAGTGCAGCTCGACATTTCACACTCGACGAAAGACTGAATGCTGGGCTTCGGGGGGAATCCATAACAGACTCCTCCTCTTAAGTAGGGCCCTGTCTTGCTTTAGGGGGAAGACTCTCTCATCTTGGACTCCAAATAAAAAGTCTTCCAGTTATAAGAAAGTGTGATCATTGGTCCGATCTTTCCCAAACACGCTAGTCTTCCTTCCCTGCTCCCTCCTTCCCTATCCTGCTTTTTGCTGAGCGAGAGCCTTCCTCCAGCTCTTTTCTATCCACAATTCGACTAAAAGCTATGGCGACGAGGCACTGTAGCCCGATAACTACCAGCGAGCGATGATTGAAACCGGCGTCCACCCGTGAAGAGGGAAAGATTTGAAGAAAGCAAACCTGAGTCACATGCCCTTCTTTTTTAATTGTTGTAAGATGGCTTGTGATGTGCCAGGTCTCTTTCGCTCCATGGTTATAAAGCAAAGGAGCCCCCATAGTTTCTCTTTGGAGTGAAATCCTGTCCCAGGAATGATTCATTATCAGAACGAGGGGCAGTGGTCAATCTATAGCTCAAAGGTATATTCTTCAGGAAGAGTTTTTTTTTTTTCGCACTTCTGAACTCTCGCTCTTCAGCGCCTCGGTCAAATAGATAGATGATTCATCAATAGCAGCATCCCTTTTATTCTTTCTGGCGACTAGCTATTTTCTTCCTAGAGTAGGATTCGAGTAGCGGTCCGAGAAGTTGAGAAAAATGAATATTATGTCAGTGAAACATCTGAGTAGCTACCATTAACCGAGAGAAAAAGCGCTTTTCCAGTTGGATTCTTATTCATCGCAATATGGAAAATATCTCTGGCATCGTCACTTCTCTTGCACCTAATACTTGTACTTCATTCATCGGTACAAGAATTGAAAATGGAATGGCATAAAGAAAGTCTCGCTCAGCTCAACCATCGGCTATTGGAGTGAACATGGGACATAGGAATAGCTCGGGGAACGAAGCAATTGCTCAGATAAAAGCTAAGGCAGTGTAGCACCTGCTGAATCATATAGAGTTTGTCCCAAGGCTTGAAGTGAACCAATCTTCTGATTCACGAATCAATGGGCTAGGGTAGAACTACCGTCTTACCCCTAGTTGACCATTGCCATAGCGAGAGAGAAAATCTTCCTTCGGGCGAGTCGGACGTCGATCAATCTATGAACGGGTGGCGGGCAGGGTAAGAAGAACTCTAATATAAGAAAGGTTCGTCACACTGGTCGATGTAGATCTTACGTGAGCCTATGGATTGCCTGATCACGAGATCCTTTTGCTGTCACCATGCCTCTTGTAAGAGCTAGGAAACTCTCTCCAAAGGCTCTAAAAATTTACGTGAGAATTCGATCATTTTCTTCATATGGAGCAGAGAAGACGGGTTTGAATGAATGGTATTCAATGAATGAGTATCTATTCTACTAGCAAATAGCTAGATGCTAAACAAAGTCAAGGCAACTTAGTGGATCATACCGATTTGCCATGGCTATAGCTAGCAGCAATGGCGAAGTTTTGGATCTCGCGGAATAGGCCGTTCGTCTTGAAAGAGAGGATTCATGGATATCGGGCAGGTCAAGCTCTAGTCTCACTGTTTATGCGGATTCTATCTTGCTTGAGAAGGCAGCTCCGGGGAAGGGAATGAAAGGAAAGGTCCCATCTTGCTGCTTGTGAAAAACCAGGTCAAATCTCACCGGTCAAAGAAAAGAACCCTCCACGTTATACGTTATATACGTGACCCTTCGCTGACAGGCACAAGGGAAAGATAGATCCTGAGTGAAAAGAAAGCGATTCGTCCATCATTGATATGCTTTCAGGTTCGTTCATTCAGCTTAAGCATCCTATTAATCTGTTTGACTTCGTTCAGAAGAAACGGGCGAAGAGGATCGCTCAACACAGTTTGGTACGCCCCTTACGGTTATTCACTTGGTATGGCAAAAGTGCCTAATGTTCTCTCTTTCCTTCCTTTAATTTAAAGTGGAATTCTTTTTTATCAATGATAAGGAATATCCATATAGTCTAAGTACCATTGGTTAAATTCCCTCTATTATTTTGCATCTCTTTTTCTGACTGGCAATCAACCATTGAGCGAGGTATCTCGGGATTGGAAAGGAAGCGATATCTATCTTTGATTGGTTGCATGTGCTCTATCTCTCGTCTTAGTTCACTCTGTCTTCTTTCTGGACTTTCTTATCTAAGAGCCAGCCTTAACGGCCTTGAACCGGACTAATTAACGGCCTTGCTCTTTTATTACTCTATTTAATAGAATGGAATGGAGCTTAATCCTATTCCTCAAACAAAGACGATCAGGCCCTTCTCAGTCAGAAGGAAAGCCCCTGACGCCCTTGCTTCTCCTTATTAGTAAAGCTGCTGCCCTGCCTTTCTCTAGTTGGTCAAGGGTACAAACTTCTCTTTTTATAATTTTTGTATTCCATTCCCTGTCCCGCTAAACACAAATCTTTCTTTTCATTTTATATATCCCATGGGCGTATAGACAAAATAGAAATTAAAACTAAGTAGGTTTCGAAATGAAATAGCCCATTAAGTAGAGGAGTCAAGGGCCCGCACACGAAGGAAAGGCGGTCTTTCGGTTCATTGGTCTGGTCTTTCGCTTGTACGTACATCGGCTTGTTGGTGCTTGGAATAATAACCTGCGCTAGGCGCTCAATTTGTAGCTTGGTTAAGTTGTTTCGTTAGGTTCATGAGGAGTTAAAGGCGGACATGGGAACATGCAGTATGTCAATCACAAATCAGCTGTTGAGGCTCTTGCGGCGCACGCGGTACATGTGGCTCTTTGAATAAAAGCTGTTGCTCTTGTTGGTATACAGGCCGGCTAATAGAATAGTATGGGAAATCTGGGAAAGAGGAGTAGACAATCTGGGAGGTACAGGCCCGGCCCGACGCACGAAGCAAGAGGAAATAGGTATAGGCTGGATCAATAAAAGAAAGATAACGAAAGTGTACAAGATTCCAATCGGGCTGGCTCAGAAGGAAGGTGGCGGCGAGGAAGGGTATTTCGAATCTCGATCAAATAGCATAGCACGGGACCGTGCCAAGCTGTAAGCATAGCGAGTTAGGTATTGGCTTTCTTTTCACTACCAGAATCAGCAGTTGGCCTATTGTTGATCAAAGTCTGGGTTGGCGGTCCCTAGTTATAGATAGGCTTTCGCCTTCCTTTTTCCGTCCAACGAGGATTTGAGTGTTTGGAGAATTCTTCCTATTTGACCCGATGCCGTACCCTTCATGTGTTCATGATACAGGGCCGGGGTACATATTCCACAAAAACAAGGTTCGACTACGAGGATTGATAACTTGTTCATTTTGTAACCTTCACCTCTATCTACACAGTTTCATTTCTACGTCTTCGACGAGCAAGACTTCACTGCTGACATAGGGTGAGGTTTCAACAGGGCAAGCGGAGATTATCCAACCTGCGGTCAGCTATGATATACTCAACTTCTTCTTTTCACCTCCCTCTTCGATCGATCCGGAAGACGTTCCCTTAGCAGTTGACATCTCAACAGAGTCCTCCGGTCGAGTTGGAAAACAACCCTTGAGACCTACGAGCTCCTAAAGCAAAGAAAGAAATAGACAGACTTAGACGAGGGCATCTTGAACCCCTCTCCCTACGGTCGAGTTAGCCCATGACCTCAAGATCAAGAAGAGCCAGCCATACATAGAAGACAAGGGAAGACCTTGCTCGACCAAATGAACGTAGCAGCAGCATCATGAGATAGAACCCGGTCCTGTCCCGGCTGTCCATCTGTGGAACATGGGGCTGAAGACCTCTAGAGTACCTACTAGAAGAAAGACAGAACCACTTGGCTAGGGCTAGGGGGACCAAACCATTAGGAGGAAGAAGCAGATGGAAGACAGGGTCACTTGTGAAAGAACTAGCCGAAGGGGACCATCACAGTTGGGGCGGTGGATGACAGGCTAGCTCACCAAGAACATCAGGAGAGGTTGGGGAAGACTTGGCTGCGGCAAGTCAAGGAGAGGTTAGGTCAAGGGATTTCAGACAGAAGTCCCATCAATCAGAAGAAAAGGATGTTCCAGGAAAGAGGGGAACAAGGATATCCAAAAGAATAGGCCTTGAAGGAAGGCATGAATGAGGGGAGACCGGTCTAAGGGCTGCAAGATATGCTACAAGGTTGAATCAGTCCACTAAGGGATGACCTCTTATACACGATTTCAGCGAAGTGTTCAAGTCAAGGACTTAGGCGATCAAAGAAAAGAAGACTTGAAAGAAAAGCCTTCTATCCCACAGCTAAGGCATCCATCCAATACAGATAGAGCGTCATATACAATTACTCTATCCTTTGGAAACCACCTATTCCTCTCATCGACTACCTTCACTAGGGTCAAGATTCATGGTTTTCTAAGGGCGGCCCATTAGCTTCCTTTGATGGAGCAAGGGATTGCTTTCGTCTCTTTCCTTCTGGGCCAGGAATGGAAGTTGTCGTTAAGCTTCTTTGGATCAATCGATAGTGTGCTTATCGCTCTACTTCGCTTGATTCTCATGCCAGTGGACTCGTCGCTCAGCTTTAGGCCTTATTAGCTTCATTTCTGAAGTGAGCATGAAGTCCGAATTGAATAGATACTGAGAAAGCGTCTTTCGTGATGAAAGTTGCAAGTTCGGATTCAGGATTGAGAAGCAAAGCGCAGCTGGAGCTGAATCTATTATAGGAGGCGTAGGGTAGGCTCTTTGGATAGATTGACTGGCTTAAGCCGATGAACCAGCTTCTACCACTGACGAGCTAATTCGGACTATGCCTAACTAGAGGAATCAAATCACCTGATCTTGGCTCGGCATCTTTTGAAAGGTAATCCAATATCTGGTAAGAAAGGGCGAGTCGGCTACTCGAAGCGGAGAAGCAAGAGCTCACTCGACCCATAGGAATAGGGAGGAAGTTTCATTCCAAACTGCTCTTAGTTTGAGCTAGGAGATGGGACAATACGCTGTTAGACCGGGAGTTTCAAACTGAGATTTGACTTTCTAGTAAAAAGGGATTTACCAGATCGAAAGAATCCTGTAGCAAACGGGATTGATTCCACTTCCTTGCTGTTAAGTACGTCCCTCTTCTCTCTTGCCGATTCCGAACTCCAGGAGGAGAGTCGCTCAGCCGACTAAAGCTAAAAGCAGAGTTGGAGCTTGGCAATGCAGTTGATCTTCTTGCAGCTGAGAGAGATGCTGGCATTGAATGAAGCGGATTTCCCCCTTATAGGACAGAAAGAACCTTCTATAATGAAGAGTAGGATGTGAGGGAAAGCCCTCTAGTCGAGTAAGAGAACTGAAAGTTTCAAGCCAGTAAAGTCCGTTAGTGGGGGAGTTAACCCGGAGATTCGTCAATCAATTCTTTCTTCTGGAAACGACTAAAAAGAGCAGGAGCAGGGCTTGTCCGGGGCAAGGGATGCAGGTATGTCATAAAGATGAAGCTTTCAAGCGGGGGAGCTGGGCTGTGAAACTCAATCTCCATCATCAAAGACAGGGGCAAGAAGGATGTGATCGATCCCCACCCAGGTAAGGAACGAAAGTCGCTCGACTTCATCAAGGGAAGGGGTTTGAGAATCAATCGACCAATAAGGCATTAGTGAAGATACAGAGGAAGAGAGGTTGAGTTAGTGAGGAACATCTCACACATTCTAACTTACGAAATTAGTGAAGTGAAGAGAGAAGAGAGAGGAAGAGAGGTTATGAGATGAGCAGAAGTATTCCCTTGTTTTGCCGTAGGAGATAGAAGGGATTCAACTTCTTCCTCGAACGAAGTGATAGTATAACTGCTGCTAAGAGTTTTAGAAAGAAGTAGCATCTGTTCCCTCCGCTTAAAAGCTCCCGGTTAGCCGCAGTACGAGGGGTGAACTCCCAACTCCTAGCTACCCTAGTTACTAAGACTTCTAAATGGATTCCCTCTATCTCAGCAGCAAGATAGGCTGCAACTAGACGTAGATCGAAGCTACATAAATTGAGTATGGAATCGAAGCTACCCTTAAGAATAAGGCAGACCTAGCATCCCGAACTAAAGACTCTATTTCGTCTTTCACTTCACCCTTGCTTCCTACTAAAAATGTTCAATCCCTTGCCTGACCTTCCCTCTCGCCCGACTTATGCGTCAGTCTTTCACTCATTCCTGAAAGTCAGAAGCCTAAGACGAGTAAGCAGACTACGCTTTCTATTCCCGCCAGTCAATCCAGGGAAGGATTCCGAGAGTTGACTTTTTTCTAGTAGGGCATTCTTCCCCGGGCATTCTTACCTTAGTTTATTTCGAGTTCACATTGATTGAAGTAAGAGAACAACGCATCAAACGAAAGCAGAGAATCCGTTTTCAACTCGAAGTTAGAGATTTGACTTTCCTGAACCAACTCTGGAAACTAAGAAACCGGCTTTCCTATTTTCTTTGAGCCAAGCTTTCCGGCTAAGTCGAATAGCTTTTGCACCTATCCCATCCCTGTCAGTCGAGTAGTTTACTTTGTGAGTGCCCCACGGAGCGGTACTCCTCCAATAACGCATTGATCCTTTCGGCCATCTGCCCTAACTGAAATGGGGATGAAGGGATAAGGGGTTAAGAGTCATAGGAAAGTTTTACACAAGTAAACTGCAGATAGATTAAGTTAGCTAGGACCCTATTATAATGTTTATAATAAAGGCATTATCTTGGCCGTAGCGTAGAGAGGACTCATAGAGATAAACAGAAACAAGGTTTAACTAAGATCTTTCTATTCGCCCAGTGGCAACGAAAATCCCGAAAGGGAAAGGCCTTGAATCACTCCTTTCCATTCCATTGGGTCTAGCAGGCAAGAGGGGAGGATGCTATCCTATTATGCTATGCCCCAGTTGCAGCGGTGCCGAGATGCCTTCTTAAGGGGGATAAAGTACTCGTTCGCTTAGTCAATCTGCACATGCTGGCCGGGCTAAATATGCAAGCATTTGAGGCCATTTAGGGACCGATGGCTGTGAAGCATGCTGGGAATGAGGTAAGGACCTCTTCTCTCTGACGTAGCCAAAGTGAGAACCATTCGACCGAGGTCGAGATCTAAGCCGGTCTCTAGCACAGGTGCTGCAGTGAAAGATTCCGCCGCCTTGAAGAAAGAGCAAAAAGACTCACTTTGGGTCCATGGCTCCGCCCTTCCCTCCCAAAACGTGAGCGCCTGGCGCGAAAGGTTGCTTTGCTTTACTAAAAAAAAGAATATAAGGAAAAAAGCGCTTGTAGTTTTCTCGCTCGGTGGCGTTGGGAAGTTTTCCCGCGCTTTCCTGGGTCCCCGGCTCCTACGGGATTACCGGAGCGAGCTATGCATGAGAAAAAGCACGGTAGGCGGAATCAAGTTGAAAGTGACAGGGTGGATTGGATTCAAACTCACGGATAAAGAGCTACCGGAGCTTACTTACCTCGGAGATCAAGCTGTGCTTCTCTAACGCCATTCTCTTTTCCTTATCGCTCTGCTTGTCTTCCCAGCCCTCCCACCGCCTTGTGAGCTTAGGAGTGCTCTGTCTGTCGTTCGTATTCTTTCTTCCCCCTCATAGCCCTCCCTTATGGTTCATTCCTGTGTTCCTGTAGCAGCGTTGAGAGATTCCATCAATCCGCCAATATCGATCTCGTTGGGCTGCCTTAGCGGTTCAGAAATGAGTTCTGGGGAATTTAGTTTAATTTGATTGAGTTCGGGAAGCAGGTTCCAATAAATACAGGATCCTATACATAAACTAACTATAACTAATTGGATGGTTAGAGTGGCGGAAAGCGTTTTCGGAGCAAAAGGATCAAACCGCGGCGGACGGAAGGAAGGTAAACGAGACGAAATGGGGTGAACCCAACCTTGTGAAGTTCCTGGAATTAGGGATACCAGTTCACTATTATCTTGAACAAGCACTTGCTCAGTATTAGATTGAATAATCCCTTTAACCTCTTCCGAATTCTCAATAGTAATTCGCATCCCTAATCTTTTTCTTGCGACAAATAAGGAAGAAGAAGAAGGGCCAATGGCATTTTTCAACTTTCAACCCATGAGCAGCGTGAACGGCATGGTGTCTATTCTGACAGACGAGCAGTCGACTTTGATGCTCTACCACCTGCTCACCCAAACTGATATTCATTCTTACTTGGGGTAAATGAATATTTGTTTTCGGCAGTACAACTTGAATCGGCGGAATGTTTTTACTTAACAGAGAGGGAGTCGGGATCTGCGACTCTACCCTTTGATCTCTTCCCTGTCTAGTCGTTATCACTTTGACAAGCATTATAGATACATACGGGATCATCGAGAAAAGTGCTCTTTGTATTTTTAAACTGCATAGCAAAACCGACTCCAACTTCAAATAGAAGATTTTCCATTACTTTAGCGCACGCAGTTCTTGGGTTAATCAGTTCCTCAAGAAGTTCAGACAGAGGAATTGTAAGAATCAAATAAACGAGGGTTTATCCCTCGAAACTAAAATGAAAAGAAAGTAAGTAGCACAAAAAAAATGAAAATAGCTATTAACTTCCTGCCTATAGGGGCTGTCCTACTTTATCATTAGATCGTGTGAAAAGGTTTTCCCTCTTTCTCTTTCTCGCATATCGGCAGTGCGCTTCCACCATTGAATGATACCTACGTATGCAAACAAAAGCCTTCAACAGAGACAGATTCGCTCAAAATTAGACAAAGAATAATAGAGCCATAGAAGACAGAAAGACTTTTGCCAATTAGGATGATATAATATATATTTATAGGATCGAAGGGAGGCTTCTTCATGCCGCTCTCGCGCATCACACGATTGATTGGTTTGGTTCTCCGCAGTCGCACGGGCTAGGAAGATGATGAATAGTGCAGATCTTGCCCGTAAAGGTATCTGAAAGTATTGTTGAAACTGACTTTAAATCAGAAAAAGAAAGAGCTTTCGGATTAATAATCATAATATCTGAAGCAATGAACCACCACACAGAGAATCCAAGCAATAAACATATTAATGTAACAAATCGGATGTCGAACATATAAGAATATATAAGGCCTTCTTTCAAGCCAAACTCCTTTATCCTGGAAGAAATGGAGATGGATTCAGTGTTTTGAAGACCCACGCCGCGCTGAGGAGAGCGAAGAAGAGGTGCCGCATAATATTGACCGGGGTGCACGAGAGGCGAAGAGAAAGTCTTTACTTTAAAGGTAGTTGAGAAGGATTCGCGGCATAAGCCTTCCAAGGTCCTTTATAAAAAAGAAAAAAGGAAGAACCCTCCCGAAGCTACTTTCACCCGGAATCTTTGGAGCACGCTTCCAAGCAGCTCGAGTGAACCCAAACCTGTCAATATGCTTATGCTCACGTCGCCTCCATATAAAAGAAGAAGAGTATAAACATTACTTAACGATGAATAATATCTTTACAAAGAAACTCAGGCACACGCGAAGAAAATTTGAAGAATAAAGGTAACATAGTATGAGCTTTGGAAAAATTCAAAGGATATAGAAAAAGTTAAGAAGGGTTAGTTAAGTATAAAAGCTATCCTTATAAAGAGTAAAGCACTTTGCCGGGTTTTTTTATTTAAAATGGAAAAAAATTGATATGATAGAGGAATTCTCTTCATTTCATTTTTATTTGATCTTTATCACTTTTGGGCTCGAACCAGCGCTTTGCAGTCCAAGGTGAAACCGTTCTGATCGTGACTTTGATAACCCGGTTCGTCGCGCGGCAGAGAAAGCACAGACTACGTCCGGGGTTGTCAACAAACAAGGCGATAGTTCATGTGTTAAAATTTTCTAATTGAACAAAAGCGAGGAGAAAGCGTGGAATAGAGTGAAGTCTTGCTCTTTTATCCAATCATTCAGCAGCCAAGAAAAAGATATCGAGATTTAAAGCCAATTCAGTTCTCCAACCCTTATCTCTTTTAGTAAAAGCGTGTCTGCAAGGCCTATTGGTTACCATTTGAGAGGGTCCGGCGATGCAAAGAGCTTCGAAAGCAGTTTCCGCACTGGAAGCCCATGCTTCTTTGTAAGCTTTCTCGTAGTTCATATCATACTTGGAAGGATGACTGAACCCGCTTCCTGTGATCTAATGTGATGGCCGGTCATCTTTCAGTAAAGATTTTAAGTGGCAGTATCCTATGCAACTCCCCCTATGCTTAATCTTAATCCCTTCACCTCCTTCCATCCTGCCTGGAAAAGGTTTTGAGCTTTCTTCGTAAAAAAAGTCCCTCACTTCAGATCTTTCTGTAAATGATTCCACCATTGATGCCTTAATATCAGAACTTGGAGTAAAAAGTTGAAAAGCAAAGGGTACCTACGCTTCAACATGTGAGACTTCCTGACCTTAGAGACTGATTGGCCTGCCTGGTGACACTGGTACTGAAGACCTTTTCTTCTTAGACAGATTACTGCCTTCTTCCCTGAATAGCCAGACACTATTGACAGGACATACGGGAATTCTTCTTTAGAATACTAATCGAAGAAGTACTAGGTACCCATAAAAATCAATTAGTAAGAGTCTAAGGTGAGAGATTCTCTTCTTACCCGTTTTCCTACCTTTCATTGACTAGTGCTATTGGTCGAGTGACTTTCGCCCCCTCGCCCCTTTTCCCGCCTTCAGTAATATCTGGATTGCCTCTCCAAGAGCTTCATCGGTCTAGTACGCTCCTAAATTCCGTGCCATGTCTTCCAGTTGTCTACACTTCTTCTGAGAGCAATTCACGTATCACTTGCACGCCCTTCCCTCCTTCTCAGAGAGGCACTTGACCCAACCACCTATCATGCCAAAGCGAGGTATAGGTTCCTGACCGATACCCGGTAGCCCTTTTTTACTACGTGAACCCTTTTTTTTGCAAATAAATGGGACGACAAAGATGAGAATGAATGAGAAGGCTTCGGTTGGTGTTGGTGAGTCTCCCTCCCACAAACTTTTATATACGGTGACAGAGAGGGAATCCTGCTTCAACATTAAGATGTTTTGCTTGATCTAGAAAATCTGCGGAGCATTCGGTTAAGAGAACCTTCATCTACCCTCTATCTTCTCGGACTCGTGTGATCGGAAGCTATCCCTTCCTATTCCTCAAACCGAGTCTTGGTTCATATTCGACTACGCTTACTTTCTTTACCAACTGGACTTCTCGCCCTACTTTACTTCTTTTCTTCGCTTTCAGAGGCTTCCTTTAAGGGTACGGGTCATATACTAGGATAGGAGAAGGGGGTTCAAAAGTGGGGTTGGGAAGAGGTGTGTTTTAGGGGTGTTTTCATTTCCTGGCTGAGAGGTGGGTTTTGAGGGTTTGGCTGTTAGGAAGGCAATTCAATTGAATAAAAATGAGAAGGCTGGAAAATAAGTTCCTGCTCAAATCCCTGATTCAATCCATCCGCTATGCCCAGAAGGAAGATCTTTTTCAAGCCCATTTGGTCTGGGGGTCGGGAATGTTTGACTTTCTCTTTGGGATATCGTAGAGGTTAGCGCTTGCTTGACTCCTTTTGGTGTTGTACGTCGTGCTCTGAAAAGGGCAAGCTCAAGCCTTAAGTTAAAGGGAAGCTTCAACCATACTTATTTAGCTAGGTTTCCTCTTATACTGCTAATAGAATAGGCTGACTACTTCGAGTGACTTTTTCTTCGGTATGAAGAAGAGGCCTATCCTGGTTCATTTTTATTCATAAGGGGACTGAGCCTAGGGGGGACGGCGCTAAGCCTAGTTATTCTTAGAAAGCAGAGAACCAAAGGGACTAAGGACGGATACTATAGGTTTCCTACTGTAAAGGTACGAAGGAGCGAACTACTGTGTGTGAGAGGAGTGGAAGGCAGCACCGGACTGACCGGCGGAGGAGAGAAGATAGAATACGCTGAACCATGAAGTTCACGTTTTCCTCACTGAAACAAGTGGATTTCCAGCCATAAGCTGAAAGACTAGCCAGCAAGCAAGGCCAGGTTCCAAAAGTACCCTCTTGATACTATCCCTCGGTTAGAAGATGCTCTACCAACGAGAGAGGAACGGACGACCGTAGGGAAAAAACACCCGACTGAGTTGGAGAGGATAGGAAAAGACTCAACCATCCCTTTCACCCAACCTTCGGAATTCAAGGATAGCCACCCAAGGGAGTGGGGAAGGCATTTTCAACCCGGCTCTTCCTGTCAGTTAGTGGTACTGGCTTTGGATTTGGAGTACTTTTCACCTGTAAAGGATCATCTTATAGTGATTAGGTAACCGGCTTGAATAAAGCACTACTTGGCCCTTAACATCAACTACCTTTATATGAGTAGATGCACAAAGGCCGGTGAGGTGACAGACTCTTCTTTCTTCCAACAACGGTTATTCTGCCTTTCTCTAAGTTCATTTCTGATTCAATCTATTCGATTCCAATTCTCACCCTCGAGTCAGGAGTTGTTGCCCTCCCTAATGTTACTTCCTTTTCCTTCGCTAGCCTTGGGGCTTAGTTGCGTTACTTAATTAAGAGTTCTCCCCCCTTGTCTTTGAGAGCAGTCTAATACCAGTTGATTCATTAGCAATGGTAGCAGGAAGAAATCCACTACGCTTTGAGCCAGTTATTCATTCTTTAAGGCTTTTTGCCGGGTAAGATGCTAAGAGAGAAATGCTTGGGTTTGACTGAGATTGAACTACCTTCCCAGAACCCAGAGCATAGCCTTAGACTGATTCTTCTACCCTTCCCTTCTCCCCTGGGAGAAGTTGAATCTAGCTAATTCGATTTGATCCGATCATCTCTTTCAATCACTGAACACCAACCAAAAGAGGCACTCGCGGCACACAGATCCGTTCGAGTTCGAGTAAGAAAATGAGTCTACCACCGCCTTGTAGTAATTAGTAAGCCGGCAAGAAATTAGAAGTAAGCAGAAGAGAGAGAAGGCTGTTGAGGCTCGAACTTGCAGTAAGGGAAGGGAGAAATTCCGAAACTTGGACCCTTCATATTAAGCAGACTGAAGAAGAGTTGAAGGAGGTTCAGAGGGGTTTGACTGAGGATGCTACTCTGGGTGAGAAAGAAGGAGAATGTTGAAGGCATCTCGAAGAGCTACTTATGGATCAAGAAATGATTTGGGCACAGAAAGCAAAAGTGAACTGGTTAGCAAGGGGTGATCAAAATACAAAATACTTTCATTTGCAAGCGACCAAAGAAGGAATATTCACAGACTTAAAGACATGCAAGGTCAGTGGGTGACGGATGAAACACAATTGATGAAGGGCCTCGACTGGGTATTTTTTTATATAAAAAAGAGTTCAGATCACACAGTAAACAAGGGTAATCTAACTCTGCTGTGAGCCTAGTTTTGAACTCAGTCTTAGTCCGGAAAGTGCTGCTAACTAAGAGACTCATTAAGAGCCTCACTGGCGGATCGGAACGCCTTGCCTACGAAGGAATCGGAATCTCATATTGCCATATTGCCCCTTCTCAGTCAGACTAGTTCGATTTTCACTAATCCGAATCTGAGGAGATGGCTGTGAGGGAAAGCGCTGTCTTTCTTTTTTCTCGTGGGATTCTTAAGAATAATTCATTCATATGCGCACCGCTTCTCAAAGGCGAGGAAGAACCGGCTTCAAGCAAGCGGTGCACTTTAAATCTAAAAAAATCTAAATATAGGATGGTATGGGTGAGAAAGATAAAGAGGAAATCTAGACAAAAGACCTACGTATATCGATGGAATAGGCCAATTTTAGTGCAGTTAGAAAACGTCCCGGCAAGACAGAATGCATCCCAGAAAGGTCAATTACCCTTTCTCTTGTGCCTGCATTCGCTATTCCCATTCCGCGCCTAGATAGCTTTTATGCCTAGCCCCAAAAAGGTGCTTCAGCTACGCTTTGGAATTGAGCTACCCAAGCAGACCAGCCCTTCCCGAGAAGAGTCAAAAGCGAAGGTGTTTCAGTGAGCAAGAAAAAGATTCATGATTTGTGAAACATATTTTTGAAAACTTGAATCCGTCTAGCAAGAAAGAAGACTATAGTCTCATCTCTTAATTATAATTACTTGATCAAGACGATTGAAGACCGGACACTTAATGTCTAGATTGAGATCGAGATTAAGCTACAAGTCATGTAGGTTCACGAGAAGGGCGTTTGTTTCCTACCTCGGATGCTTCTAATGCACATCTTCTTTCATGCCCCATGAGAAAAAAAGTATTTTCTCTATAGAATTGGAAATCGGCTCATGATCGGCCTATGCTCTTTGGGAAGTGTGTTGAGCATTCGACTGATCCTTATCTTCTCCTCCAACCGGAAAGGGGTTTACATTCAATCCAGTGCCATCACACCCACAGTTCATTTTCCTAGGAAAAAAAAATCTTTCTTTTCTCGATGCCGGATCCTTTTTCGATTGGGTATGGTTAGAAAGAATGGAGGCAACCTTTCCGCTCCTTCGTCGTCTAAGATGCTTGCATCACAAAGGGGGAATTCAACTAAGACATACAAGAGGTACAAAGAAAAGAGAACAAGCTAAATAGTCCAACATCATTTTCCAAAGTGATATTCCAAAACAAAGGGTGGAAGAAGAGTCCACATGTTTACTTCAACAAGCCATATATAGACTTGATTCTTCTTTCCCATGTTCACCTTACCGGCCACTTCGTTCACTTGGCTTTAGGCACTCCAAAGGCATAAGAAAGCATATAAGATAGGCTGATCACCAACCAATTCACCAGAGGCTTCTAGAATGTCTTATTTGGCACTTAAAGCCAATCAACGTAGGGAGTCAGAAAACGAAGAAATTGATAGAGAACAATGGACTGTGCCTCCGTTTCACTCCTATCCATGGCAAGTCCCTGAGTAACTTCTCATGCCCGAGGGAAAGCAGGGAAGACTTTGATATCCGACTTTCGGTGGGCTGAAACCTACATTCTTGTGTGTAATGAGTGGCTACTAGTTAGAATGAATTCTTTTCGGTCTTTAAGACCAACTCCTTTTCTAAGCTAAGCTCTTTATTAAACCATAGGGCAGGCAACTGAGTAAGCTAAGCCTAAAAGGTGGACGGAGATGATGACTAAGCCGAATCCCCGGAGCGCTAACTCGAAATTTCCTAGAATAAGGATAGAAAGACTTAGCTAGAACTACTGCCTTCAAGCTTGAGAGACCGAGAACCCCACTTTTGATCTCTAACCCCGTCTATTTTACTTCCTGCTTGACTTGGGAACTAAAGCAGCTTGCCTTGATCAATAACAATAAGCTTTCCTTCTTGCCAGCTATCTTGCCTAAGTCTCTTTCCCTTTTTCTCACTTCCTTAAGTAAGATAATGCTTAAAAACTTTTCCGCTGGCTTTCTTTCTAATGGTACAGCCCAGATAGCCTCCTCCTGCTCTCGTCTATAATCAACTGCTTTCTAGTCTGATGGTCCAGAGGTAGATCGTGCAAAAGAAAAATCCCTTATTGGCTCGCTTGGAGAAGGCACTGGCGCCCAAGGCATTAGATTAGGATTGGCCGGATACTTTCTTACTGTACCGTAAGAGGTAACAGGCTCAGAAGAGTCGTTCCAGGGAAATGAAATAAAAATAAAAAAAGGGCCTCGATGCTCTTAGAAAGGGATCCTTAGGAATGATCACATTGCAGGAACGAAAGTCACTGGAGAATGAAAAGCAGGTGCGATTCAATTAGACTAGAGCTTTTGCTCGAGCTCGAGTAACGTGGGATATCCTGTCTTAAAGACCGAAGGACTCCTTCAACCTCAACCCCAAGTAAAAGAAAAAGAACTTGATTGAACGGGATCTTTCCCCAGCTTTATCACTGTCTTCAAAGAGTCAGGCTAATTCTAAGGATTGCTCACTGGTAAACTCGCTGAAACAAAAAAAAAAAAAAAAAAATTCCAAAAAGAGAAGACATCACTCCAAGGAAAGCAAGGAACCTCGTACTAGACAAACCCACTGGCTGGAAAGGAGAAAGAAAGGAAACAAAAAAAGGCAGGGCGGAAGAATAAAAATCAAGGGAGCCAAGAGCTTCATCCTTCGTGACCACTTAAGCATACGTGGTCAATGAAGGGGCATGCTCAGGGAAGGCAGATTAATTAGTCTTCCTTAATTTAATCTTTAATCTTAATAAAAATAAAAGCACTTACCAAACCAACAACTGCTTTGACAGAATGTGATTCTTTTTTCACTTTCCATATATAGAAATATAAAAAGATATACTAGAAACGACATCTCTTATGTCAATGACACGAAAGGGATATGAAATGAATGGAATTGGGATATGGATGGAATATAATGAAATAGAGCCACTACGAAGAAGTAACGGGGGTTACGAAGGAAACCTCGAGTTCATATTGGCCATGGGTTGAGAACGGGAATTGAACTCTATGAGATCTAATCCCCCGTTGTTCCTCAATAGCTCAGTGGTAGAGCGGTCGGCTGTTAACCGACTCGTCGTAGGTTCGAATCCTACTTGGGGAGATTTGATTCATTCCGAATTAAAGAATTCAGAATGTCAGAATGAAAGGGTTCGCTTTGACCGTTAAGAGTCGCGTTCCCTGCGTCTTTGTTTCTATTGCATTCTATCTCATCGTATCCCATTCTGTTCTGCGCCTTCGAGAAAGTTCAAACAAGAGAAGAGAAGGGCTAGTCTCTTAGCTATCCGAAAGGAAGAAAGCAAAGCAGACCCAGACAAAAAGCTGTTTTCTTTAGCCTTCTCTCTCCATTGAAGCAGGCCTTCGCCTTCCTCTTTTCATTGCTACTGTAAGCCAATCAGACAGTCCCTCTGTCTGCGAGCGAGCTCGAAATCAGGATTGTTAGGCAGTTACACTGCTAGGATAAGCAAGCCCATCTTTTTCCATGTAAGTTAGAGAACCTAACCTAAACCCACGTAGTGGGACTGATGTTACACCTAAGCCAGTCTGAAGCGCATTCAGTTGGATAAAAAAGGGCATCCCTATCCTCAGATTAGATGTAGGCTCTAAAGAAAGAACTAGTCATTTTTTGTCCCAGTATAGGCATCTTTTTCAAGCCAGTCAAAATCCCTCCATCTCCATCTAGCGATGAGACCTTCCGTCCGTACCTATTTGAAAAGCCGCTTGATAGCAGTTCCTTTTCCCTTTTTGGTTGAGGGGAAAGATCGAAGACAAGACCTTCCAGGCATTTCCTTCAATCTTCTCCACCAGCGAGTGCTAGTTTCCCTACCAGTTGCCAGCTATCTAGTTGAAGTCTTTTTTCTGCCTTTTTCAGGTAGGAGTCAAGCAAGGCAGTTTTCTAGCCAGCTAGGACTAGAGCAAAGCAAGGTCAGCCTGAGGTCAATCCAGAAAGCCGGTAAGAGAGTTGAAACTGAGAATAAGATAACTTAACATAACTTAAGAGACTCCATTTTTTCTTTTCCAGCTTCTCCAATTGAGTCTATTTTTTCAGAAAAAGAAAGTGCTTTTGGAATCACTCAACCTTTCGATCAAGACAGGAGGGCATTGCTTCCTTTCACCGAGTGTGGGCTCGATCCCATCTCTGGTACTGGTATCCCTTTCCCTTCCTCTAGTTAGTTACTTGGCTCCCCAGACTTCTTCCTTCTAGGCGAGTCACCTTCGGTTCAATAGTAGCGGCATTCTTTTCTTGACTATTTTCATCTTTCTCTGAGTTGGCTGTAGCATTGAAAACTCTTTAAGCGGAATGAGAACAAAATCCTCAGCAAAAGACAAGTCCGCAATGGAAGAAAGAAACGGCCCTTCGAAGCGTGAAAAAGAAATGCTGTAAATGAGATGACCCAGAATGCCGATCAATTATTGCTTTCAAGCCAGAGGCGAGGGGCAACGGCAACAACCGGGGATGATGTTGATGCTGGACCAGCTTATTCACTTATTCACCCGATGATCAAAAGAGATTCCCAGAAAACTAGGGCCTGAGAGAGTCCTAGTTGGAAGGCGAATGAAAACCCCCCAGCCATTCGCCTTGAGAACCCCTGATGAGCCCACCAGCTCCAGCCCACCGAGATGACACTTCCATCAAAGTTAAGCTTGACCCAGTCCCCTGTCGGCGGCTCCCATCTGACAAGAACTATAACTTCTTCTCGGTCTTTACTGGGGGCCTGCACTACTTCATTGCAGGTTCGACTGATGAGGTACTTCAGGCTGATTCTACTGCCTTGCTTTCAAAGACAAATCTGTTGCGGGCCTGACAAAAAAAAACTAGAGACCAGCACTGAGAGTCATTATCAGGCCTCATCCTTCCCGAGACGTTGTTATGAAGCCAGGTCTCCCTGTCCTAATTCCAAAAAGCAGAGGTGAGGCGATGAAATAAAAAAAATCTGCCGCAGTAAGGCAGTCTCTAAGAACGTGTAGTACGTTTTCATCCTCAGTTTGGGAGACTGAGCACCGAGCACTCTGGGCCATTCCTCTTCTCTTTCTGAGACAGTTTGTAAGCAGTCTGTCTCTAAAGGCCAGCCACAAAAAACTCTTTAAGCGCTAGGGCCCCTTCCATTTCCAGATCCACCTAAAT
Organism: Durio zibethinus; assembly: GCF_047325235.1. Taxonomy (NCBI): domain Eukaryota; kingdom Viridiplantae; phylum Streptophyta; class Magnoliopsida; order Malvales; family Malvaceae; genus Durio; species Durio zibethinus. Next base: position 1,858 of record NW_028322933.1, on the reverse strand, counting down.
CCCATGCTCGGCTGAGGTCCTTTATCATCTTCCGAATGGTCATAAGCCGACTTGACTGAGAAGGACCCATCTTTAGAAGCCCCCCAAAGCAAGACATCTCTTCCACCACTGTCCACAGGTAAGGCCCAGATCCTGCTCATTACTTTCCTTGGAAACGGGGGTCTTCAGGCGAGACAGTACCCAGTCTTTATTCTCATCTAGAAGGTCATCAACCTTCAAATTAGCATCTTCCGGCTCCACCCTCTTCTGTACTAGTGGAAGGACGGTCTCATTTCCAATCCCGCCAAAAGTCCACCCTTGATCCATTTGCAATTCTCCATCTTATAAGATTCCTGAAGAGATCATTCCCTGCTGAACAATAATCCAGTAGCAAGCAAGTCGAAAGAAAGGAAAGGGGGAAGGGATTATGATCCAACCAGCAAGGCATACGGTCTTGGACACTTAACCAAGCTCTTTATGAGCGGTATCTATCTTCACCTTATTCAACTCTACTTAGCCTTCGGCTTGGGCGTGGTGAAGCAAGGGTGAGATCGACCCCATCAGTGCAGCTAAATAGTTAGGGAGCGAGTGGAATAAACGAGAAAAATACGCGGGATAATAAGTATACAAAGCGATCACTAGAGCTATCTACTTTGAGAACGAGTGGAATACCTCAAAGAAGAGAGGGTAGGTAGAGCACTTTCGCCTTTTAAGCTTTGATTTATAGATCCACTACTATCTATCTTACTAAAAACTTCTTATTTAAGATAAGAGAAATAAAATAGACACATCCTTAAACAGCCTTAATGAATATAGAGGGCCTTCTTCTTTTTGTTTATTGATTTTAGCATATTTTTCCTTCTATATCGTTATCGTATATATATCGTATAATAATTACCGCTATCGACTTCCGTGATAAGGGGCGTAAAAGTCTTCTGGATTCTATATATTTAGGGAACTAAGATAGTGGCTGGTTGAAGGGAAAGGGAAGCAAGAAAATCCAGGGAATCGACGTCCCCCCAAACCATTAGACTACCAGAGAAGAGGAGTCCGGTCGCCAACCTTCTGGGAAACCGAGGGAAATCCTTCCGATACTGGGTAGGATTCACCATCCGCTAGACATAGCACATAAGCCAACAGTAGTATAAATGGGATAGGACAGGAACTATTCTACCTCTTAAATGAAAGGGCCTTAAACACGGGGACACTGGTTGCTCCTTAAGCATGCCCAGGCCCAGGAAGGACGCTTTCAGACCATGAGCATGGTCGGGAGGATCCTAGTCGAATCCCCAGTAGGATTGGAACTTAGCTCTTGACTTGAGGTGAAGTTCTGCATTCGTAAATCAAGGTCGGCCTTGAATTGAAAGTTCTATATATCTATATGCTCACTAAGTCGCTTTTAGGTCGAGCATACCCACAGCCGAATTTTTCAGTCTTGGTCGAAGCTTATCCTTTCGCTCAAGTATTTCACTTGAAAAAAAAAAATGGAACCTCATTGAGCGTTAGCCGCTTTCGATACCCAGATTGCCTAAGCCCAGAGATAAACTTTCGCTTTGCTCGTTCTTCCCTTTCCTTGAATTTAAATTGGTTGGAAAAGACTCTGATGTGCTCTAGCAGCTAGATCTTTGATCTGAACACCGATCGCCAGGTACGCAGTGAACGAGTATAGAGTCTTTTAGAGTAAAGAAGGGACTCTATGCATTCCATGAGAAGGACCGATCTCTTGTGCTTATACGATTCCTTAGGATTCCTTGAACGCTAATTAGCATTCATCAGATCAGACTTCTGAGTGCTATCATTCCCCCCGGAGATTGGCAACTTTCTAGGCTGACTCGCTATGCTACCCTTCTCTTTGCACAACTCGTAAAGATTCGATTCC
>NW_028322932.1:15000-52793 GCF_047325235.1 Durio zibethinus | reverse complement strand
AAAGTAGCACGATCTAATTCAAAAATTTCACCCAATTGAGCACGTCTAGCATATTTTTTCACAGTAGCAGGATCACTATAACTCACTCCATTGAGTTCGCCACCATAGAACTCAACAGTTACACCTACTTGTTCGACACTATACTTCGATTCTGCCCTTCTAAAAGGAACATCCGCTCTAACAATTCCGTCTCCGTCTACCAAAACAACCGGAAATGTTTCAAAAAAAGTAGGCATACGACGTACAAAAAGTTCACGCCCTTCTTTATCTCTAAAGATAGGGTGTCCTAACCACCCAACGGCTATTCCATCCCCGTTGTCCATTGAACCCGCTCTGAATAATCCTCCTTTTGCCGGATTATTGCCAATGTAATCATAAAAAGCTAATTTTTCAGGAATTTTAGACCAAGCTTCTGATAAACTTTGATTTTCGGCTAACCCAGCACTAACCCTTCGATATATTTCTTGCTGGAAGTATCCTTGATCCCATTGATAACGAGTAGGACCAAATAATTCGATGGGGGTAGTTGCTGAACCATACCACATAGTTCCAGTAACAACAAAAGCTGCAAAAAAGACAGCAGCTATACTACTGGAAAGGACGGTTTCAATATTTCCCATACGTAATCCTTTGTATAAACGTTGGGGCGGACGGACACTAAGATGGAATAAGCCCGCTAATATGCCCAATGTCCCTGCTGCAATATGATGAGAGGCTATTCCTCCCGGAACAAAAGGATCAAAACCTTCCACGCCCCACGCTGGATTTACAGGTTGTACCTTTCCGGTTAGTCCATAAGGGTCGGACACCCATATTCCAGGACCATACAATCCTGTTACATGAAATGCGCCAAAGCCAAAGCAAGCCACTCCTGAGAGAAATAAATGAATTCCAAAAATCTTGGGCAAATCCAAAGAGGGTTTTCCTGTGCGCTCATCACAAAAAATTTCTAGATCCCAATATACCCAATGCCAGATAGCTGCCAAGAAGCACAAGCCAGAAAACACAATATGTGCTCCGGCCACACCTTCGTAACTCCAAATACCCGGATTTGTTATAGTCCGCCCCGTAATACTCCAACCGCCCCATGAATTGGTTATTCCTAAACGAGTCATGAAGGGTATAACGAACATACCTTGTCTCCACATTGGATCAAGAACGGGATCGGAGGGATCAAAAACAGCTAATTCATATAGAGCCATTGAACCGGCCCAACCAGCAACCAGAGCTGTATGCATTATATGAACAGAAAGCAAGCGACCGGGATCATTCAATACGACAGTATGAACACGATACCAAGGCAAACCCATGGAAATACCCCTTTATCAAATCAACGAAAAATAGACACTATGTAACTTTATTGCATTGGAATACCTCCCCTTTTCGGTGGATTCTTTCGGAGAAAGGATTAATGTTTGTTCTATTCCATTAGTAATAAGGGAAGAATTCGGCTCAGAAGAAAAAAGAGAAGCAGATCTATTCTATACTCGATAAGTATCAATACGCAATGGGGGTTGATCCTATTTTTTATGAATGAATGCATCCCTATTTGTTCATCATTCAAAGGACCTATTCGTAAGAATTCTCTTTCATTCATTCCGCCTTTCTTTATTTTATGGCCTTAGTCTATCTATGTATAAAATATGATAAAGGCCCATATTATTAAGACCATTATTACATATTATTAAGATAAGACCATTATTACGTATTACATTACGTATTACGCTTCCACAATCAAAGTGAAATATAATATTACATATTATAATATTACATATTATTAAGATAAGACCATTATTACGTATTACATTACGTATTACGCTTCCACAATCAAAGTGAAATATAATATTACATATTATAATATTACATATTATTAAGATAAGACCATTATTACGTATTACATTACGTATTACGCTTCCACAATCAAAGTGAAATATAATATTACATATTATTAAGATAAGACCATTATTACGTATTACATTACGTATTACGCTTCCACAATCAAAGCGAAATATAATTTTACATTCTTTTTACTTTATGCCTGTTGGTATTCCAAAAGTTCCTTTTCAAGTTCCGGGAGATAACGATGCAAGCTGGGTTGACATATAGTGCGACTTGTCAAATATATTGGGTCATATGGGATTCCCCCGTTCTCTCGCCCGATCGAGATATCCCCTGTTTCGCCCCAAAAAGATTGATTGAATTATCAAAAATTTGTAGCGGGAAGTGTAATGAAGTGCAATTAGAGATCCATTTCATGGGGGTGTATCCAGATTAATATTTTCAATTAGAATGATTTATGGTTGGCTTGGTTGGACTGATAAAATGAAGTATCCAGGCTCCGTTTAGAAAAAACCCAATTGGTAATATATTTATGATTACCACCTATATCATAATCATAATTTTTCTTTTTTTTTTTAATTATAAATAAGAGCGATTTCAAACTGTTAATCAATCGAATAATATGGGAAATACGTTGAATATTTGGCGAAAAACATGAAAGAAAAAGGAATTAAATTAAAATAAAAAAAGGAAATGAAATCATAGCAAAAAGACGTGGTATTGGGTCATTTGTCCTATATGTGCAAATAAAAATCGGGCAGATCTTTACTCGGAGTAGAGCATAAACCTAAAAAAATTGAATAAAAAATTGACGAACCCCATTCAGGAACAAGAAAATGACATCGTGATTTGGATTGAATCGCAATGAAAAAAAAAATGGATCAATGAAAAGTTTGTGCAATAAGTTTAGCGAATTTTTTCTATATTATAGGAAAACGGGCCAAAACTCATCTTTCTTTAATTTAATTTTAAATTTCATTTTATTTAAAAAATGTAAGAAAAAGCCCCTTCATTAGAAATTAGAAGTTAGAAAGGTCCGACTAGAAAAAACAAAGGATGGCTGGAATCTACACATTGATTTTTTTTCGCAATTTTTGTTGAACCGTATGCATCAAAAGGTGCCTGTACGGCTACTAAGGGATACAATTTTATCCTAATCAACCGAATTTATCGAGAAAGATTGCTTTTTTTGGGCAAAGAGCTTGATATCCAGACCTCGAATCAACTTGCGGGTATTATGATCTATCTCAGTATAGAGAGTAATAGCCGAGACCTGTTTTTTTTTATAAACTCTCCTGGCGGAGGGATAGTATCTGGATTATCTCTTTTTGATACTATGCAAGCAGTGGAACCAGATGTGCATACACTAGCCATGGGATTGACCGCTTCAATCGCAGCTTTTCTCTTGGTCGGAGGAGAAATTACCAAACGCAGAGCATTCCCTCACGCTCGGCGCCAATGAGTTTTTTTTTTTTATTATTGATGGAAAGAAAAAAGAAGACTATGCCTTCGCCATATGAAATATGAATTAGTAAGTAATAATAGCATGGCACTTTGAATTCGATATGAAATTTTTTTTTTATTTCTTTTTTTTTTTTTCAAAAAAAAATATTAGATTATGTATCGAAAGAGTAGTATGAGAGAAGGGGCATTTCCAATTTGATCTTAGCTATCGTGGGCCCATCTCAGGCGTCACAAACTTTTTTTCTTTTCCTACCAGAGGCTATTAACAATATTTATGTTATGAAAGAGTACGAAAAAAAAAAAGACTATTTTTTTTCTTTCTTTTTTTTTTTTCAAAAAAAAAAAGAAACTTTGGGATTGCTGAATCACAGACGAAATAAATATATAAAGCAACGGAGCCATCATAGTATTTTTAAACTTTTCCGAAAAAAAAAGAAAAAGAAGGATGGTAATTGGATTATTTATTAATCTGGGTCTAATAGACTCTATATTTTCTCTTTTTTTCGATGAAAGAAAAAAGAGAATTCCATTGTAAAGCCGTATGCAATTGTAAAGCCGTATGCAATGCGCAAAAAATGCCTGTACGGTTGTTCAATTCTATAGCTATTCTTCTCGCCTCATTATGTGAGTTAGAAGTATGTTATATCATCAGGGTAATGATCCATCAACCTATTAGTATGCTTAAGGATGATGGCTTCAAAGACTGGGTCATGGAAACAGACGAAGTAATGAAAATGCAAGAAGACATCATAGAGGCTTATGTACAAAGAACGGGCCAGCCCCGATGGGTTATAAACAAAGACATGGAAAGAGATAATTTTATGTCAGCAAAAGAAGCCAAAGATCATGGAATTGTGGATCATATAGTGCGTACAGAATCGAGACCTATAGTGAATGAAAAACCTATAGTGAATGAAAAACCTATAGTGAATGAAAAACCTATAGTGAATGAAAAACCTATAGTGAATAACAAACCTATAGTGAATGAAAAACCTATAGTGAATGAAAAACCTATAGTGAATGAAAAACCTATAGTGAATGAAAAACCTATAGTGAATAACAAACCTATAGTGAATAACAAACCTATAGTGAATAACAAACCTATAGTGAATAAAAAATGGAGACTAGTTAACGACAATGGCAATGGAAGACCACCATTTGACGACAATGGCAATGGAAGACCACCATTTGACGACAATGGCAATGGAAGACCACCATTTGACGACAATGGCAATGGAAGACCACCATTTGACGACAATGGCAATGGAAGACCACCATTTGACGACAATGGCAATGGAAGACCACCATTTGACGACAATGGCAATGGAAGACCACCATTTGACGACAATGGCAATGGAAGACCACCATTTGACGACAATGGCAATGGAAGACCACCATTTGACGACAATGGAACACCATTTAATTTTGATTTAGATTGATTTAATCCCTCTTATTCCTTTCCTTCTTTTTCTCTTTAATAGATTAATATTTTATTAATCTATTAAAGAGAAAAAGAAGTAATTCATAATCATCTGGTTAGGATCGATCTAAACCAGTCTATTATGTATATGATTGTATATGATTCAGCATGCCAACTATTAAACAACTTATTAGAAATGCAAGACAGCCAATTAGAAATGTCACGAAAGCCCCTGCTCTTCGGGGATGTCCTCAGCGCCGAGGAAGATGTACTAGGGTGTATGTGCGACTTGTTCAGATCATGGGCTGAGAAAAAGGAAACAATTTTTCAGTATCAACGATCAGTACCAGTGAATAGAATGGGGTTCTTCCGTTCACTATCTAAAAAAGATAGATCTACCATATCCTTCTATTGTGTATGAAATTTATGGTTTCCATTGGCGCAAATCCAATCTTGGAATTTTTTAAAAATTCCCCATTGGTAGCAAATGCTTATCCATTAAGCGGGGAAAATCCTATTTAAAAAGCAAAAAGATTATGCTTCGACTCTTGCAAAGAACGGACTAACAGGGTCAGCTACCCAATTAATCCTCCTAATTACATACCGTTACTGTATAAGATAGATCTCGTTGTGAAAGATCTATTACTGAAAAATTTATGAGTAGAGCCGAAGAGTGTGAACTGTACAAGTTACCAATTAAATGTTAAATGAAGGAATGAGCTCCGGTGTATAGAGGGGACCTCACCGTTTAAGAAGTAACCATAGAAACGATGGAACCCACTATTTATTTATCCATTTCTATTTACTCCTTTATTTTAGTTAATATGCTTTTTTTGATACCTAGTATCAATACAATTTCTTATTTCAAGGCGAAATGAAATGCCTAGAAAAAAGGAAAAATCGTGGGCGGGACGGTTATAGTAGCAAAAGCCATTGGAATTTTTATTTTATACATTGGAAGAATCCGTTTTGTTATTAATAGACTAGAAAAGAATAACTGAAAGAAAGAATTAGTTATTCATCAAAATTTCTTTTATTCAATGACCAGAATGAAAGAGGGATATATAGCTCGGAGACAAAGAGTAAGAGCTTTGGTTTCGGCTGATCGGGATAGAGATAGGAAAAAAAGATATTTTCGTCGTTTGTGGATCACTCGAATAAATGCAGGAATTCGAGGAATGGGGGTATCCTATAATTATAGTAGATTAATAAAAAATCGGTACAAGAAACAGTTGCTTCTTAATCGTAAAATACTTGCACAAATAGCTATCTCAAATAGGAATTGTCTTTATATGATTTCCAACGAGATTATAAAATAAGGAGATCGGAAGGAATCCACCGAAATGCTTTAAATGAAATGGGGTTCCCTCGAGAATGAACTCGAGGGAGGTAGAGTAGAAATTAATATGATAAAAAAATTCTGATAAGGTCATCAAAACAAGAAAACAAGATGAGCGAAGACGCTCAATAAAAAAAAAAAAAATTTATTTTTCTTCCCCAACCCGATTCGATTCTTTTATTTATTTCTTTTTTCTTACGACACGACAATTTTGATTATCAGATTTTTTGAATAAAGCATCAGTCTACGTTTGATAATTTTGAGTCAATTGAAGGGTAAGCCTATTTATTTCTGGTTCTAAGAGCAGTAGTTCTAGCGGTCGACTCTCTTCTTTCAAATCGTTTCTCATTTCTGGTTCTAGTTCTAGCGGTCGACTCCCTTCTTTCAAATCGTTTCTCATTATTAATAAAGGGTAACGAAGATAAAATACGAGCTTGTTTTATAGCAATAGTAATTAATCGTTGTTGTTTTAAAGTCAATCTATTTACTCGCCTAGATAAGATTTTTCCTTGTTCACTAATAAATCGACTAATTAAACTCATGTTTCTATAATCAATTCGATCCCCCGATTGGATCGGGGGCAAACGCCTACGAAAAGATCGCTTGTATTTATCCATCATTTCTTTATTCCTTATTTCTAAAAATAATCCTATCCTATCCTTTTCTAAAATCCTATTTTGATCGGATCAAATTCAAATTATAGAATTAATAGAATAAATACGATTTGCTTTGTTTTTTTTATTATTGTATTATTTATTTATTATTTATTTCTTATTTATTTGTTTATTTTATTAGTTTATTTTAATTATTTATTTATTATTTATTTGTTTATTTTATTAGTTTATTTTATTATTATATTATTTATAGATATTTATTTAAATATAATTTCATATTTTAATATATTTAATATATAAATATAATTTCATATTTTAATATATTTAATATATAAATATAATTTCATATTTTAATATATTTAATATATAAATATAATTTCATATTTTAATATATTTAATATATAAATATAATTTCATATTTTAATATATTTAATATATAAAATATAAATATAATTTAATATTTTAATATATTTAATATATAAATATAATTTAAATAAATATCTATAACTGTGATAATACATAAATAATAAATAAATATAATTTATAAATATATATAAATATAATTTCATATTTTAATATATTTAATATATAAAATATAAATATAATTTAATATTTTAATATATTTAATATATAAATATAATTTAAATAAATATCTATAACTGTGATAATACATAAATAATAAATAAATATAATTTATAAATATATATAGAACCGACACGAAAATAATAAATAATTAATAAAATAAGAAATAAATAATGAAATATAGTAATAAATACAAAATATAGTAATAACTAAAAAATATAGTAATGAATAAATCATACAATATAATAAATAATACAATATTAACAATATTAAAATTAACAACAATATTAAAATTAACAATATTAAAATAATCATTATGCACGAATAGAAAATAAAAAAAAAAATAGTTAGTGATATTAAAAATCTAATTCCTAATCAATGAAAATCCAACTCCTAATCATTCGAAGACTGTAAACTAAAAATCATTCGAAGACGGTAAACTAAAAAAATAAATAATTGACTCGAGAATAAAGAAAAAAATTATTAAAAAAATAAGAACTAAATAAAAAATAGAATAAAAAAAAATAAAAGAATATTGATACAATCATATACCAGGTTAAAAAGGTTAAAAATTTATTAACGTGCATATCGAATAATTTAAAACTAAAAACTTCACTTTAAAAAGAAAGCGTGGAATAGACAAGGAAATACAAATATAGACTAATATATAAATAAAATATTTGTTATATATTAGTTATATATTATATCTAACTAATTATATACTTAATATTACTTAATATATTATATAATATATATTATTATACCTGAATACCTAATGTCCTATTTTCTCATACTAAATACCTAATGTTACCTAAATACCTAATGTCCTATTTTCTCATATTCTCGGGAAGGGTTGACATACGAGTACTTGATTCGATTTATTTCTTTATCTCCCCGTGAATTGTATGTTTGTAACAATAGGAACAGAATTTCTTCAATTCCAATCGACTAGGCGTATTGTGTCGATTTTTTTGAGTAATATACCTGGAAATGCCCGTTGATTCCTTATTAACGACGTTTCGAACACAACTGGTACATTCCAAAATAATCGTTACTCGGACATCTTTACTCTTGGCCATGAACCCCCTTTGAGTTTTTAATTCACCCAACTCTTCTATTTTCCGATCAAAAGTGAAGAAGAAAGGAATGAAAATAAATAAATAAAAGTTGCTAACTCAAAACCAAATCCTGAAAGATTTCGTTGCAATCAATTGCAATCAATATAGTAAATCAATATGTATTATACTAATAGTAAATAAGTAATACAATGATTTCTAACTCGATTTAGAATCACAGTACGGTATTTTCTTTAAGTATCTTGTAGGATACTGTTGTTCCAGCCACATTTCTCTTTTCGCTCTACTAGTAATTTAATTGGAGCTTGAACCCAAGTTTTGTTGAGGTTCAATCCACTTTTTTCGTTCTACCTTCCTTATTTATTTTATATAATTCTTATATAATTAGAATTCTAAAAAAACTAAATAGAATTATTTCTTATATAATTAGAATTCATTTCTTATATAATTATAATTCTAAAAACAACTAAAGTCAAGGGGGGGCGAGAGATTAGTCACAGATATTTGATTGTATATCGATCTAATCTTTTTCACCCCGTCCCGCGACAATAACTAGAATTAAAAAAAAGGGAATGTTAACGCATCCGGGAAGAAACGATTGATCTCTATCAATAAACCCGCTAAAGAACCGAACCAGAGAGTACTTAGTACCGGTGCTACGGAAAGATATGTTTTTAGATCTCGCATTTAAAATCCTCCTTCTTTATCGTATTACATACATTATGGTAATACATATATAATCACATGTATGTGTGGTTAAAGACCACTTGTATTTGTATATTTGTACCCGGAATTCCTAATTCAAAATTAAAATTTAAATGTACAATGATTCGATAGATAAGATTTTCCTTTTCTTAAAACAGCAAAATAGGTCCCTTTCTGCCTGAGAATTCCCGCCAAAAAGATTCATTTATTATTCATTATATGGTTGTTATATGATATGAGACCAAAAAGAGGAAATGGAAAGATAATTTTTGTATATCAATAGATGAAATAAGGGTGTGGAAAACAAGACAGGGATTCTCTACAATAACATCGTAGGCCAATTGAAAGGGATGTAGCGCAGCTTGGTAGCGCGTTTGTTTTGGGTACAAAATGTCACGGGTTCAAATCCTGTCATCCCTACCTATTACTTCTCCTTTGAGCAGTAAGGAGGGAGCCATTTTAGTTTTAGATTGATTAAAATTAAGCATACATAATCTATCATTTTCTCATATTATATATGATATATGATAGTATAGGTGTGCACGATGTATTGGGGTTATAAAATAAAAGAATCCTCTTTTTTACAGTCTTATTTATTATGATAAGAAAGCGCTCTTAGTTCAGTTCGGTAGAACGTGGGTCTCCAAAACCCAATGTCGTAGGTTCAAATCCTACAGAGCGTGATTCCGCTCTTGTTAAGTCGAAAATTACACCGAACTGAAAAAAAAAAAAAAAAAAAAAAAATTGAACAGCAATTCGAATTTGACCTCCTTGAATTAAATTAATTAAATTAAAATTAAAGGGGTCAGTCAAAAAAAGAGATGTTAATTAATCAAAGGTCCAACTGATCACCACGTATGTATTGTAAATATGCGGTTACGAATAATCCAGCCAAAGTAATAGGAATTAGACCTAAGACGATTCCAAATAGAAAAACTTCAATCATTTCAATTTATTTGAAAGGAGAAAAAGAAAGGTAATATCTATCCCTAAATATTAATCTCTATTGCCCATGAATATCAATAACTAATAATTGATAATTAACACGGTAAGGAACTATAGAATATATGGAATAGGACAGAAAACTTTGTTTTTATTAATTGTTCGTTCATTCAATTAATTTTCAAATAAGTCGTATCTTACTCAGACCAATAAATAGAGCTGAGGTTATAGTTAAAGCCGCTAGTAAAAAACCGAAATAACTAGTTAGAGTAGGCATGAAGGAGCTAAATGAAATATGTTCTTTTTATACATATGTTTATAAAGCACTTACCTAAGTTTCAATTTTTAAAAGAGACGGGGATAAGCAAAAATACCAATTGAAAGAATAAGTTCAATTGAAATTTTTTGATTCATCAATCATTCTAAACGGTATTCACAAAAATAGAGCGGCAGGACAAGAGTAGAAAAGAAAAAGAAATAGATTCATCATCTTTGTAGTTAGGTCAAGAAAAAACCTTTGGATCTAATACAAGAATACAAGAAAGGCCGCCTCACAAATATTGATTAGTAGAATTTTTTTTTTATTCCTTGCTCTTTTTTTTATCTATATCTAATACTATCGACTACTCTTACTTGTTACTAGACGACTAAGCAATTCCTTAAAATAAAAAAAGGAGGGCTTACAACAAAAAACAAAACCTCTTATGCAATTACGAAAAAAAGTCAATTTTTAGATTTCGCATCTAATTGACTTGCGGAAATATGATAATTTCCTTCATGAATTATTATAAACTTGTTGGATTCACGGGTTACCTGATCTTCCGTTTCTAGCCCCAAACCAATAATAGAATCCCCTATATTATATTCCAGGAATTTGAGGAATTTTCTATCGCATGATACGTGGTTATACATCGACAAGCAAGAAGAAGAAAGAAATTATCTAGCACTTCATGTCGATATACTGTTTGAAATTGCGTTGCTGTGTCAGAAGAAGGATAGCTATACTGATTCGGTATACTCTAAAAATACCTTTGGTACAATATTGACGATCTCACAAAGATTGAATTTCAGTGAATTTCCGTTTACTGATCTCATCTTTTACGGAATCGATCCCCTACAAGAATATGCGGAGCTCAGCATGTCTGGAAGCACAGGAGAACGTTCTTTTGCTGATATTATTACCAGTATTCGATACTGGATCATTCATAGTATTACTATACCTTCCCTATTCATTGCGGGTTGGTTATTCGTCAGCACAGGTTTAGCTTATGATGTGTTTGGAAGCCCTCGTCCAAACGAGTATTTTACAGAGAGCCGACAAGGAATTCCATTAATAACCGGCCGTTTTGATTCTTTGGAACAACTCGATGAATTTAGTAGATCTTTTTAGGAGGACCCAATGACCATAGATCGAACCTATCCAATTTTTACAGTGCGATGGTTGGCTGTTCACGGACTAGCTGTACCTACCGTTTCTTTTTTGGGGTCAATATCAGCAATGCAGTTCATCCAACGATAAACCTAATCCGAATTAATTATAGAGCTATGACACAATCAAACCCGAACGAACAAAATGTTGAATTGAATCGTACCAGTCTCTACTGGGGGTTATTACTCATTTTTGTACTTGCTGTTTTATTTTCCAATTATTTCTTCAATTAAGAAAAAAAGAGTAGTAGAATACTAAATAATAGTAGGAATTCTCTTATCCCATTCGGAAGGATTGCATCTCATAATTATCTATGACTGTTTATGTCTTTAGCATGACCACTTGATGAAATGTGGAGGGAAGCGGGATAAATGGCCGATACTACTGGAAGGATTCCTCTTTGGATAATAGGTACGGTAACTGGTATTCCTGTGATCGGTTTAATAGGTATTTTCTTTTATGGTTCATATTCTGGATTGGGTTCGTCCCTGTAATATGTAATAATGGGATGAACTAAGTTATAGGCATGAAAGTGTAAGAACTCAACGGGGCCCGCCTCCTCTTTCTTTGTCTGATTCGCGAGGAGGGGTCCCGTTGAATTCTTAATGATCATAATATTTTGTTCGTATAAATATAAATGACAACAAATAGATCACTTTTTCCGATGATGTTTTTGAAAAATGAACTCGATTAATTGATTCATAGCATCTGTTCTTCGATAGTATCTATCGATACTTTCAAGGTTAGAAGAAAAAAAGGAATCACTCAATTTCCTTTTCCTGGATGACACAATCACAATATATATTTAATTTTAATATTTAATTTTTTTTAATATTTAATTTTAATATTTTAATATTTAATTTTAATATTTCTTTTTTTTTTCTGTCGACCAGATATCAAGCAAACCCTTTCTAGACTAGTCTAACCTTACTCTATTTATTTTAGTATTTCATCAAAGTTTGAAATTTTTTTATAAGTTCATCGCCTTGCTTCTATTTTATATTTATAAAAAAAAGGATTCCTTCTCTTTTTTTTGGTTGTCCATTACTTATTATATTATATTATACTTATTTATACTTATACTTATTTTATACTTATTTATACTTATTTTATACTTATTATATTATCCTTATTACTTATTCGATTACTTTATTACTTATTCTATTATCTATTATAATCTATTATCTATTATAAGTAAATCTAAAAAAATAAAGGGTTCTGAAAAATCTGGAAAAATATAAACTAAGAATAGAAATCTTTGACGAATGGGATCCGGAATTGTTATTATTTCGACACAAGAAAAGGAATTTTACACATCCTTTTCTTGTGCCGAAGGCTAGGAAGACGAAGAATACTCCCTGTAATTATTTGTTCCCCTCATTTATCCTTCCTTTCTATTCTCCGCTTACTTATCTTATGTTTAGTATCTAATCAAATTGAATTTAGAAAACAAAACCCATTCTGTGACATTTCAATCTGACAATAGGGATATAATTACACCCCTCCCATTTAGATTGAAAAAAGAAAAGAAGGGGTAAAGACAAATAGTCTTCTTCACAATATACAGATTTTGAATGCGGTAAAAGTAATTCCTAGAGAAAGAATATAAACAAGCAAAAGACTTTTCATACTTTTTTCATCATACCTAACCTAATTGCCAGGAAGAATTTGTTCTTTTTTACAAATTTGATGTTGATAAATCCACGGATCTAGAAATTCATTTCGGACACTTGAACCTTTTCAAATTGTTTCTTTTTAAGAACCAAAAAGATTTGTGCAAAAACAATAGATGCCAAGAAGAACAAAAGGCCTTGGACACGTAGTGGATCTTGAAGTACTATTTCTGCATCCCCCTGACCAAATCCACCCACATTAGGATTACTTGTTAATGGTTGATCAAGTTTGATAGATTCACCCTCTGAAACAAGAAGTTCTGGTCCTGGGGGGATAATATCAACCACTTGATGTCCATCCAATGCATCCGTTATGGTTATTTCGTACCCCCCTTTTTCTTTTCGTATGATTTTGCTTACTATACCTGTTGCCGTAGCATTATAAATTGTATTGTTACTTTTGTTCCCGTCGGGATAAATCTGACCCCTTCCCCTATTTCCGCCTACGTATATGGGATATTTTAAGAAATGAACATCCTTATTACTAGCAGGGTCTGGGGAAAGAATAGGAAAGGTGATTTCACTATATTTTTGACCAGGAACAGGACCTATCACAAGAATATTTTTCTGAGTGGGGCGGTAGTTCTGAAAAGACAGATTGCCTATCTTTTCTTTCATCTCGGGCGAAATACGATCAGGTGGGGCTAACTCAAACCCCTCCGGTAAAATAAGAACAGCACCCACATTCAAAGCCCCTTTCTTACCATTAGCAAGAACTTGTTTCAGTTGCATATCATAAGGAATTCTAACAACCGCTTCAAATACAGTATCAGGAAGTACCGCTTGTGGAACCTCAATATCCACGGGTTTATTAGCTAAATGGCAATTGGCACATACAATACGCCCAGTTGCTTCTCGTGGATTTTCATACCCCTGCTGCGCAAAAATGGGATATGCATTTGAAATGGATGCCCCGGTTATTATATAGATCATGAGCGATACGGAAATGGATCGAGTAATCTCCTCCTTTATCCAAGAAAAAGTATTTCTAGTTTGCATGGTACAATCATTGATCCCGAAAATTTCTACAATAAAATTAGGTAGGTCACTAGTATAGTTCCCTATCCACGATTCTGCTATTTACTTTTACTGAAAAAAAAAAAAATTTACTGAAATAGAGGAGGAATTGTATTCCCCTGATGGGTAGAAAGAGTAAAGTAAGTACGACTTTGCATTCTTTGCTTATATACAAAGTAAGAAAGATTCTAATTGAATCCGTGAATCATTTTTCAGTCAGTCAGTGAATGATAAATAACTACAAGTGACGGCGATACATGATTTAAATAACGAAAGATCGAATATTTAAAAATTGTATCTAGAATGACTGGAAGGGTACAAGCAAGAACAGATATAATTTGATCATTATGAGCAAATCCAAAATCTTTGTAGATATAGCCAATCATTAGTTCCCAACCGTGGTGCGAATGGAATCCGACACAGAACTCAGTTAATAAAAGAATAGAAAAAGCTTTTATTGTGTCGCTTAAATTATATAGGAATTCTTGAACCCAAGAGTTAAGAATAACAAGTTCTTCATTACCCAAAATAGAATAACCACTTAGAATAACGAAACAGATTAGATTTGTCGAGAAGTGCAAAATCGTATGGATACGATCCTCATTGTGCATCTTGATCAATTGGATCGTTTCTTTGTGGATTCCTATACGAAGTTTTTGTAGATGTGTTTCCGGGTATTCTTTTATCATTTCGTCCAACAGGAGGAGTTCCTCTACTTCTATGAATTGTTCTAGAATACTTTTTTCTTGAATATCATTCAAAAAAGTTTCGGATTGCCTAGTATTCCACCAATTAGTAATCCAAGATTTCAGACTTTTATTAAATGAGAGAGAGATCCACCAGGGCAAAAATACTATAGATGCAAAATATAGAAGGGGAGTGAATGCTTTCTTTTTTGCCATTTTTTCATCTGTGAATTGTTAATGAACCCACCTCATTCGTTGACTTTATGTGATCTAATCTTTCTATCAAGCATGACTTTCATTATATTATAAATTATAAGATAAATTATAAGGTAGGGGCCCATGAATCTATTCTCTGTTTTTTTTTTTTTTGATTCAGTGCTTAGTCCTTGAATCTAAAAAGAGTACAGAAATAGAAAATAAGAATCCACTTTGAATTCGAATGTTCGAATGAAATATATATATATATTATTGTTTCCAGATATCTCAATTGATCAAATTCGAAGCAATTGCCCTCTTTCGATAACTGCCCGAAAGAACCGCTTCAAATAATAAAGATTATTCTATTCAGATTTTGAGACGAAGGAGCTCCCTGTCTATATCAAGATATCAATCAAATATGTCGAAAAATTTTCGCGGGTTATCTAGACTGTATATAGTCTAGAGTCCGGGAATAATTGAAAAAAAAAAAATTATGAAAAATATTATGATGATCAAAAATGAGTGACAAAAAAAGACAGAAAAGTTATCATTACATTTATCATTATGTTATAAGAAAGAAATCTACTTGTTTAGTTCTTAAGGAGCACAAAAGAAAGGATAAAAGGGGAGGGGCTGATTGACAAAAGGAAAGTAGAGAAAATTTACAAGATATAATCTATCTGTATCTAACGTATCAACTCCAAATATTGAAAATAAAAAGTTAAATATTTCGAAATACTTTGATATATGAGATGAATCCATTATTTCGATTTCTTGCTTGTTTTGTTACTGAATTAAGTTGAGTGGTTTTACATTTACAGACGCATAAAAAACAATTTTTGTGGACAAAAAAAAAAAAACAGTTTTGTTTTATGTTATGACTCTTCCGTATACGTCTTCTTTGGTTCGAGTGGGCATTCTTAAGAAACTTCAGTTTAGTTCTGCTATAGAAAAAAGAGGCTTCTTGTCTTGAGTTTTTTCCTCCTGCCGAGAAAGCATTTATTCTGCAATTCATTTCAAAAGACTTCAATCGGTACACGCAAAAAATAGGCCAATTCAGCAGCTTTTTGCTCAATTTCTCGTGGAGTCAAATTCTCATCAGTACGAGTCAAGGGAACGGCCCCCTGGCCTCTGATTTCCATATAAAGGACACGCCGAGCATAAATACCCTCTTTAACTTCTATTCTGATGGACTGAATATCTTTCATAAGGAATCGTAGAAAGATGCGACGATTTTTTCCAGGAAAACCCCAACGAAAAATACATACTATTCCCTCTTTTCTATCGAATCGATCATAACCACTACCTACATTCCAAAAAATCGTGCACCACAAATAGGAACTAATAAAGAGACCCGCGATCCCATAGAAAGACATCACGATTCCTTGTGGAAAAAAAACTATTTGCTGAGACGGAAATAAAGATATCAAATTCCTACCAAGATAACTAGAAGTTCCAACTAATAAAAACCCTAATGAACCAAAAAAAAGAATAAAGGCCCAGCAGAAATTGCTTGTTTTTCGAGACCCCACTATAAATTCTATCCATATAGATTCTGATCGCCAACTCATACATACTAGATCCAGTTGCATTTTATTGGAATTGAGAAAATAAGCAAAAAAATTTGACTTTACTTTTTTTGTTTCCGAAGTAACTCTCATCAACTAGTGCTATTTTGATATGAACTTTTAGAAGTAATTCATCAAATTGCTTAGATCTAAAATCATCCCCTTTATATGATCCCCTATACAGATCTACTAGATATATAGACTTTAATTTCATACATTCGTCCGGTACCGATCCACTTGCTATAATTCATTTACCCCTATATCATGTTTACGTATGCATAAGAGGAGCTTTTTCATTTATGTTCGGGGAAGCCGGATGGATGTTATACAATATTCTACTAAATAGATATCCGTGGCATCTAAGTCGTGAAAAAAAAAATAGATAAGATTTGGTCTTGGCCTTGGCCCCATCGAATCTAAAAAATCTTAGTTTTTTGAACATACAAAGATAAAGAAGCCATTGCAATTGCCGGAAATACTAGGCCTACTAAAGGCACAAAAATAGAGGGAATTGTCATAAAATGGGTACCTCAATTTAATATTCGTACCTGTTATTGTTATATTGTTAGTTATAAAGTTAGTTATAAATATATCTTATAATAATTATATTATAAT
Source organism: Durio zibethinus (assembly GCF_047325235.1). Classification (NCBI taxonomy): domain Eukaryota; kingdom Viridiplantae; phylum Streptophyta; class Magnoliopsida; order Malvales; family Malvaceae; genus Durio; species Durio zibethinus. Next base: position 35,626 of record NW_028322932.1, on the reverse strand, counting down.
TCGTATATTATACTAAGTATATCTAAATATTATACTAAGTATATCGAAATACTAAGTATATCTAAATATTATACTAAGTATATCTAAATACTAAGTATATCTAAATATTATACTAAGTATATCTAAATACTAAGTATATCTAAATACTAAGTATATCTAAGCGAGTATATATATCTAATATATATATCTTATCTAATAAGTGCAAGGAATGTAGAATTAAATAAAGGGACTTGCCCATCTTTCTAAATGAAATAAAATAGGTGTATGATAAGATAATCCACTTTCTTTATTATCTTACTTTATTCCTACTTTTCTTATTATTATTATTCTATTGTTCTTGTCTTCTAATTTTAATTTCTAATTTGAATTTAATAAAGAAAGAGTTTATTACAAATTGAGAAAGAGTTTATTACAAATTGTCGAAAGATTCGATTCGTTAGAATCCGATCCAAGAACAGGGATTTTTAGTAAAAATAGAATTCTCGGGAGATATAGAAAGATGCAAAACTCTATATTTATATTTTTTCTATATTTGAATTATATAAACATACGCAATAGAGCAAGATAAAATTCGTTTTTCGACAATTCCATTTTATGTCACAAAGTCAAAGCCCATTATGCGGGCTTTGACTTTGATTCTGATAAACTAACTAACTGCCTTTTCACTACAAAGAAAATAATTTAACTTAAGACTCTACTTGATTGAATTTTGATTCAAAGGAAAAAAACCGTGGAACTGAAATAACTCACTCAGAACACCCTTTAAAGGATTACGTGGTACGATTGGATCGAATAAACCCTTATGGAATAAATATTCAGCCTCCTGTGAACCTTCAGGTACTGTTATATTCAATGTTTGCTCAATTACTCTTTTACCCGCAAATGCAATATAGGCATTGGGTTCAGCAATAATGATATCCCCCAACATACCAAAACTCGCGGTCACTCCACCAGTAGTAGGAGATGTAAGAATTGATACATAAAATAACTTTTTATTTGATTGATAATCATATAAAGCAGAAGATATTTTAGCCATTTGCATCAAGCTCAAACTTCCTTCTTGCATGCGTGCTCCTCCGGAAGCACACACTAGAATAAGAGGCAAAAAATTATTGGTAGCATATTCGATCAAACGGGTGATTTTCTCGCCTACTGCGGATCCCATACTACCCCCCATAAACTGAAAATCCATAACCCCGATTGCTATAGGAATACCGTTTAGTTGACCCGTACCTGTTTGAATAGCCTCAGTTAATCCTGTCTCTCTTTGATAAGAATCAAGACGATCTTTATAGGGCTCTTCGTCATACTCAAACGGATCAGAATCAATACCATCTTCGTCATACTCAAACGGATAAGAATCAATACCATCTTCGTCATACTGAAATGGATCAGAATCAATACCATCTTTATCTTTGTCAAACTGAAATGGATCATAATCAATACCATCTTTATCTTTATCTTTGTCAAACTGAACTTTATCTTTGTCAAACTGAACTTTATCTTTGTCAAACTGAACTTTATCTTTGTCATACTGAACTTTATCTTCGTCATACTGAAATGGATCAGAATCAAGACCATCTTTATCTTTGTTAAACTGAAATGGATCATAATTAATACCATCTTTATCTTTGTTAAACTGAACTTTATCTTTGTCATACTGAACTTTATCTTTGTCAAACTGAACTTTATCTTTGTCATACTGAACTTTATCTTCGTCATACTGAACTTTATCTTCGTCATACTGAAATGGATCAGAATCAATACCATCCATATAAGGCTCTTCTTGGTCAGACTGAAATGGATCATAATCAATACCATCTTCGTCAGAACCATCTTCGTCAGCTTCGTCAGAACCATCTTCGTCAGCTTCGTCAGAACCATCTTCGTCAGCTTCGTCAGAACCATCTTCGTCAGCTTCGTCAGAACCATCTTCGTCAGCTTCGTCAGAACCATCTTCGTCAGCTTCGTCAGAACCATCTTCGTCAGACTGAAATGGATCATAATCAATACCATCTTCGTCAGACTGAAATGGATCATAATCAATACCATCTTCGTCATACTGAAATTCAATGGGATCCAGAGAGATCATGTCTTCATCCATAGGATCCCAAGTACCTGGATCAATCGAAAGTTCGATTCTATCTGAACTACTCATTTTCAAATGATATCCACAGTATTCACAAATATTCATTTTTGGCTTAAGAAATTTCTTATAATTTAATCCATAACAATCTTCATTTTCGCATAGAACCCACAAATGCTTGAAATCTTTAGGCCTTTCTAAATCATTACCATTTGCGCAACTTTCTTTTAGAGTTAAATCATTACCATTTGCGCAACTTTCTTTTAGAGTTAAATCATTACCATTTGCGCAACTTTCTTTTAGAGTTAAATCATTACCATTTGCGCAACTTTCTTTTAGAGTTAAATCATTACCATTTGCGCAACTTTCTTTTAGAGTTAAATCATTACCATTTGCGCAACTTTCTTTTAGAGTTAAATCATTACCATTTGCGCAACTTTCTTTTAGAGTTAAACCATTGTCTTCACTACTATTTCCACCTTCAACACAAATGTAACCACAAATGCAATTATAAATATAACTATCATTGTAATTGTCACTACCACTTAAAATGGAACTATCAATACAGGTTTGAGAACGAAGATAAGAGTTAATACAACTCTTAATGTGATTATTCCAACTATAGTTAGTATCATACAAGTTAAAATCATAGTGGGGATCGTCATTGTCAATCTCAAAAATTTGATTTTCACTATTAAAATATAGAGAATAATTATCCTGATTACTATCATTATCCTGATTACTATCCCTAATTAAAACCCTAATTCGGGTGTCATCAGAAATGAAATTCCGAATGTCTTTGACGCCAACTAAATGATCAACCTTACTGTAATAACTAGAGCTGTCACTACAACCATGAATGTTTTTATCCATATCATTTCTAACCGGGTCTTCGTTTACACTAGTATTTTCAATAGGACCAAGGCTATCCATTGATTTACTTAGCCCACATCTGTATTCTAATTCCCCCTTAGACAAGATAAAATTGAACCATAATTTTTCCATAGAGTTTTCTTGCCTCTATTTAGATGTAAAGTATAATAGATGAATAGTCATTTGATGAAAAAAAAAAAATCATTTATTTCCTATCGGAATACGCATAATGGATACAATCATTAAACTAATAATGAGTGAATATTGAAGTAAAGGATTCTCGTTTGTGAGAACCTGGAGTATCAGTTCATTATATATGATATATGATACTTTACTTTTTTCTTTTCAATTATAAATATAAATTTTCAATTAGAAATAGCGATTTCCCTATGTTGTGTAAAATTCGCACTGAAAAAATTGAAAAAAGAAATTTTTCTCCTATCAAGAACCTTTTTCGTAAAATATCGTCTACTAATACAATAAAATCTCGTCTACTAATACAATAAGTTTCTATTCCAACACGGAACGAATAGGATAGAAAAGAATACACCAATCTTTAGGATCGGCTCAATCCTTTTAGTAAAAGATTGGGCCGAGTTTAATTGCAATTCAACAAACCAACAGTAATTACTGGATTACAAAGTATCCATTGCTTCGAATTCAAATTTTATTTATCTAAAGTATCCATTGCTTCGAATTCAAATTTGATCTCCTTCCATACTTCACAAGCAGCAGCTAGTTCCATACTCCATTTGCCAGCCTCGCGGATAATTTCATTACCCTGGCGGGCAAGGTCACGTCCCTCATTACGAGCTTTTACACATGCTTCTAAAGCTACTCGATTAGCTACGGCACCCGGTGCATTTCCCCAAGGGTGTCCTAAAGTTCCTCCACCGAATTGTAGTACGGAATCATCTCCAAAGATCTCGGTCAAAGCAGGCATATGCCAAACGTGAATACCCCCCGAAGCTACGGGCAGAACACCTGGTATAGAAACCCAATCTTGAGTGAAATAAATACCACGGCTTCGATCTTTTTCAATAAAATCATCACGTAGTAAATCAACAAAGCCCAAAGTTATGTCCCTTTCTCCTTCAAGTTTACCTACTACTGTACCAGCGTGAATATGATCTCCACCAGACAGACGTAAAGCTTTAGCTAGTACACGAAAGTGCATACCATGATTCTTCTGTCTATCAATAACTGCGTGCATTGCGCGATGGATGTGAAGAAGTAGACCATTATCTCGGCAATAATGAGCCAAGCTAGTATTTGCAGTGAACCCACCTGTTAAGTAGTCATGCATTACGATGGGAGCTCCCAATTCTCTGGCAAATATGGCCCTTTTAATCATTTCTTCACATGTACCCGCAGTAGCATTCAAGTAATGCCCTTTGATTTCACCTGTTTCAGCCTGTGCTTTAAAAATTGCTTCGGCACAAAATAAGAAACGGTCTCTCCAACGCATAAATGGTTGGGAGTTCACATTCTCATCATCTTTGGTAAAATCAAGTCCACCACGTAGACATTCATAAACTGCTCTACCGTAGTTCTTAGCGGATAACCCCAATTTAGGTTTAATAGTACATCCTAATAGGGGGCGACCGTACTTGTTCAATTTATCTCTTTCAACCTGGATGCCATGAGGCGGGCCTTGGAAAGTTTTAGTATAAGAAGGAGGGATTCGCAGATCCTCTAGACGTAGAGCGCGCAGGGCTTTGAACCCAAATACATTACCCACAATGGAAGTAAACATGTTAGTAACAGAACCTTCTTCAAAAAGGTCTAAGGGGTAAGCTACATAACATATATATTGATTTTCTTCTCCAGCAACGGGCTCAATGTGGTAGCATCGCCCTTTGTAACGATCAAGGCTGGTAAGCCCATCGGTCCACACGGTTGTCCATGTACCAGTAGAAGATTCAGCAGCTACTGCTGCCCCTGCTTCCTCGGGCGGAACTCCGGGTTGAGGAGTTACTCGGAAGGCTGCCAAGATATCAGTATCTTTGACTTCATATTCAGGAGTATAATAAGTCAATTTATACTCTTTAACACCAGCTTTGAATCCAACACTTGCTTTAGTCTCTGTTTGTGGTGACATAAGCCCCTCCCTACAACTCATGAATTGAAAATTTTCGCAACAACAAGGTCTGCTCGGCATAAATTAGGAGTTAATGAAACCTTTTCGATGAAATCTTTCAAAAAATTATCAACTAATCCGAAAGGTTCCTTATTAGACCATGGTATTTGATTCGCCAAATACATCATTATTCTATATTCTTTCATATTCTATATTCTTTCATATGTATGGCGCAACCCAATCCGTGTTTTTCAAGTTTAGAATTCCTTACTTTTTTTTTGAATCGAAATGAAAATGAAATAAATGAAATAGAAATATTATAAATATATAATTATAATTAGAATTATAAATATAAAATATATATATAAAATATATAAATTAAATATAAAATATATAAATTCAATAATAAGTCAATAGTCAATAATAAGATAATACTATAATAATATAAATTCAATAATAAGTCAATAGTCAATAATAATCAATAATAAGATAATAAGATAATAAGAAATAATATAAAATAAGAAATAATATAAATTCAATAATAAGAAATAAGAAAGAATAAGAAATTCACTCTTGACAGTAATATATGTTGTATATGTAAATCCTAGATGTGAAAATATGCGTAATTCGTTTATGAAATGAAAAAAAAGGAATATAGATGGAAAAAGGGGGGATAGGTTGGACGTAAAAAAAAATCGATATGCTAAAATAAAATACGAAATGAAATAAGGGCTAATGAGATAGAAATAAGGAATCGTAAATAGAGTTCGGGTTCGAATTCCATAGATAATATGGATGGTATTGCCTATAATGATAGACAAATGAAAGACAATGATAGACAAATGAAAGACTCTCTCAAAATTGTTATTTATTTATCCACTTGATATTTTGCAAATAGGTTGGTTGAACTTAAAAATTCCTTCATTGAATAAGGAAACAATCCAATTGAATTGCATTCAATTGGATGGTACCAACGAAATCGAGTGCTAATCCCCATTTCTTATTGAATTAACCGATCAACTTGCTGTCGAAGATTTTTTTTATTAGAAAATTTTCGAAAAAAAAAATTGACATATTTCACTTTATTTTATTATGAGAATAAATCCTACTACTTCTGTTCCTGGAGTTTCCACGCTTGAAAAAGAAAATCTGGGACGTATTTCTCAAATCATCGGTCCAGTACTGGATGTAGCCTTTCCCCCGGGCAAGATGCCTAATATTTACAACGCTTTGGTAGTTAAGGGTCGAGATACCATCGGTCAACAAATTAATGTAACTTGTGAGGTACAGCAATTATTAGGAAACAATCGAGTTAGAGCTGTAGCTATGAGCGCTACAGATGGTCTAATGAGAGGAATGGAAGTGATTAACACGGGAGCTCCTCTAAGTGTTCCAGTCGGCGGAGCGACCCTAGGACGAATTTTTAACGTGCTTGGGGAGCCCGTTGATAATTTAGGTCCTGTAGATACTCGCACAACATCCCCTATTCATAAACCTGCGCCCGCTTTCATACAATTAGATACAAAATTATCTATTTTTGAAACAGGAATTAAAGTAGTCGATCTTTTAGCTCCTTATCGTCGTGGAGGAAAAATCGGACTATTTGGGGGAGCTGGGGTAGGTAAAACAGTACTCATTATGGAATTGATCAACAACATTGCCAAAGCTCATGGGGGTGTATCCGTATTTGGCGGAGTAGGTGAACGTACTCGTGAAGGAAATGATCTTTACATGGAAATGAAAGAATCTGGAGTAATTAATGAACAAAATCTTGCGGAATCAAAAGTGGCTTTAGTCTACGGTCAGATGAATGAACCGCCAGGAGCTCGTATGAGAGTTGGGTTGACTGCCCTAACTATGGCGGAATATTTCCGAGATGTTAATAAACAAAACGTACTTCTATTTATAGACAATATCTTCCGTTTTGTCCAAGCGGGATCCGAAGTATCTGCCTTATTGGGTAGAATGCCTTCCGCTGTGGGTTATCAACCCACCCTTAGTACCGAAATGGGTTCTTTACAAGAAAGAATTACTTCTACCAAGGAGGGATCCATAACTTCTATTCAAGCAGTTTATGTACCCGCGGATGATTTGACCGACCCTGCCCCTGCCACAACATTTGCGCATTTAGATGCTACTACCGTACTATCAAGAGGATTAGCTGCCAAAGGTATCTATCCAGCGGTAGATCCTTTAGACTCAACGTCAACTATGCTCCAACCTCGAATCGTTGGAAAGGAACATTATGAAACTGCGCAAAGGGTTAAGCAAACCTTACAACGTTACAAAGAACTTCAGGACATTATAGCTATCCTGGGGTTGGACGAAGTGTCCGAAGAGGATCGCTTAACCGTAGCAAGAGCGCGAAAAATTGAGCGTTTCTTATCACAACCCTTTTTCGTAGCGGAAGTATTTACTGGTTCCCCGGGGAAATATGTTGGCCTAGCAGAAACAATTAGAGGATTTCAATTGATCCTTTCCGGAGAATTAGACGGTCTTCCTGAACAGGCCTTTTATTTGGTAGGTAACATCGATGAAGCTACTGCGAAGGCTACGAACTTAGAAATGGAGAGCAAATTGAATAAATGACCTTAAATCTTTGCGTACTCACCCATAATCGAATTGTTTGGGATTCAGAAGTGAAAGAAATCATTTTATCTACTAATAGCGGACAAATTGGCGTATTACCAAATCACGCGCCTATTGCCACAGTTGTAGATATAGGTATTTTGAGAATACGCCTTAACGACCAATGGTTAACGATGGCTCTGATGGGTGGTTTTGCTAGAATAGTCAATAATGAAATCACTATTTTTGGAAAGGATGCGGAAAAGGGTAGTGACATTGATCCACAAGAAGCTCAGCAAGCTCTTGAAATAGCGGAAGCTAACTTGAGGAAAGCTGAAGGCAAGAGGCAAACAATTGAGGCAAATCTAGCTCTCAGATGGGCTAGGACACGAGTAAAGGCTATCAACGCGATTTCGTAACTAGTTGGTTAATCGAAAGAATTTCCGTATAAACAGAACTTTCGTTTCTACATCCCATTTTTATTCTGCTGATTAAATAGAATCAAATACAATCAAAAGTGAAATAGTGAAATTTGATCTAACGAAAAATTTGAAAATTGAAAACGGAAATAGAATAGGATGAAAAAGATAGAAAATCAATAAAAGAAGGTGGGTAGAAAAACTTATTAGACACCGGGATCAATGGTATCTAATAAGTTCTACCTACTATTGGATTTGAACCAATGACTCCCGCCGTATGAAAGCAATACTCTAACCACTGAGTTAAGTAGGTCATTTATTATCATAAGGAATCATAAAGAGAAAGAAAAGGGACCTATCACATCGATGGATTATAAATCCGATATTACTTCTAAGCAATACCAATCAAACCGACCAAAAAGGTATGATTATGATGTTGGATCATGTAATATTCATCTTGACAAGAAATTATCTAAATAATATGATAAAATATGTATCACAAACACAAGGGCTATAGCTCAGTTAGGTAGAGCACCTCGTTTACACGCGCGCCAATGTTTTTCAGGGGAGTCTATCATGCAATCAAAAAAAATTGATCCTTTTGAGAAATCGATGTCTTACTCCATTACTTTGAAGGAACAAAACAAGAGAACAATAGCCTGACAAATGGTTTGGTTCGATTCGGGTGCCGTTTAGGCAGGAGCAGGATCCGAATCGAACCTATCATTGATTTGAGATATTGATAGGGCGAATACCCAGTCTATTCAATGCTAGGCATAATGAGTATAAGGACCTCAAAAATTCTCTTTTCGTCCTATGAATCTTAAGGTGTATGAAGTTTCATCTTTGATTTTTTAATCAGGATGATAGAGACTTCATTTAACTTAGGTTGATCTAGGCCAGAAGCAGACCTACGTCAAGATAAACTTTCCCTTCTTTGAAACACTTTGGTAGTGCTCCTGTATCAGTAATGAATCAGAGCACATGGAACCATCTTCCTTTTTTTTCTAAGAGAAAAAATATATATATGGTAGACTAACTGATATTTCTATCAGTTAATGAAAGAGCCCAATGCAAAAAAATGCATGTTGGGTCTTTGAAATAGGTCGAATCATTTTGATAATAATCAGTTCGATCTGTTTTACCGAGAAGGTCTACGGTTCGAGTCCGTATAGCCCTATATTTTATATTTTTATTTTATATTTTATTAATTTTTATATTTTATTAATTTTTATATTTTATTAATTTTTATATTTTATTAATTTAAAATATTTATTAAATTAATAAAAAAATATTTATTAAATTAATAAAAATGAAATGAAAATAATATTCTTAAAACTAAAGCAAACTAAAACAATAAAGAATATCCAAATACAAATAAAAAAAGTTGTATAGTTTTTTTCCTAATTATTGTATTCTTTGTTGATTGGAACTGGTCGCTTCCAGTTGCTTGGTTAAAATCATTCCCATAAGCTCGCTCACAGGGAGATCGCTCAGAAACTGAAAACAAAAGCGCATTTCAACAGAATCTCATAAATATATATAATATATATTAAATATATATATATAGATAATATATATATAGATAATATCTATAAAAAGATATAATATCTATAAAATATAGATAGAAAATAAAAAATGTATTCTATATATAACTATATATAAATTTATTCTATATTCTATATATAACTATATAATATACTATATAATATATATATAAATTTATTCTATATTCTATATATATTCTATATATATAATAGATAATAAGATAATAGAAAAGAGAAAAGGTTTTTTTTTTTTTTTTTTATTTCTAATACATATTAGATATTAGTTATATATTAGAATTCCTTTTATTTAGAAAAATACGAAATGAAGTGAAAACAAAAAAGTTTTACTTGTTTTGGATTTGTATAGTATTCTACTATACTATATAGTAATAGTATAAATATCTATGTAATAGTATAAATGTAATAGTATAAATATCTATTTATACTATTACTATACAAATTAGTACTATATCGAATACAAATTAGTACTATATCGAAATTAAATCGAAATAAGTGAAATGTAAATAGGATTAATTCCAATCAATAAATCTTAAAACGCAACAGCAAACAAACGAAACTAGACGATTCGATCAAACTGAATTGTTGGTTTGACTAAACAAACAGTTGTGGATGACTTGACAATGAATTCCAGGTCGAATCGACTAATCCGGTCTATTTTTCACATTCATAGGAGTTCGTCTATGTTTCTGCTTTACGAATATGATATTTTCTGGGCATTTCTAATAATATCAAGTGCTATTCCTATTTTGGCATTTCTAATTTCTGGAGTTTTAGCCCCGATTAGAAAGGGTCCAGAAAAACTTTCTAGTTATGAATCGGGTATAGAACCAATGGGCGATGCTTGGTTACAATTTCGAATCCGTTATTATATGTTTGCTCTAGTTTTTGTTGTTTTTGATGTTGAAACGGTTTTTCTTTATCCATGGGCAATGAGTTTCGATGTATTGGGGGTACCCGTATTCATAGAAGCTTTAATTTTCGTGCTTATCCTAATTGTTGGTTCAGTTTATGCATGGCGAAAAGGAGCATTGGAATGGTCTTAGTTCCTGAATATTCAGATAATAAAAAGAAAGAAAAAAGTAAAAATAATAATAACATTGAGTATGAATTCCATTGAATTTCCCTTACTTGATCGAACAACCCAAAACTCAGTTATTTCAACTACATTAAATGATCTTTCAAATTGGTCAAGACTCTCCAGTTTATGGCCGCTTCTTTATGGTACCAGTTGTTGCTTCATTGAATTTGCTTCATTAATAGGCTCACGATTCGACTTTGATCGTTATGGGCTGGTCCCAAGATCGAGTCCTAGACAAGCGGACCTAATTTTAACAGCTGGAACAGTAACAATGAAAATGGCTCCCTCTTTAGTGAGATTATATGAACAAATGCCCGAACCTAAATATGTTATTGCTATGGGCGCGTGTACAATTACAGGAGGGATGTTCAGTACTGATTCTTATAGTACTGTTCGGGGAGTCGATAAGCTAATTCCTGTGGATGTCTATTTGCCGGGCTGTCCCCCTAAACCCGAGGCAGTTATAGATGCTATAACAAAACTTCGTAAGAAAATATCTCGCGAAATCTATGAAGATCGAATTAGATCTCAACAGGGGGATCGGTGTTTTACTACCAATCACAAGTTTTGTCTTGTACGCAGTACTCATACTGGAAATTATAATCAAGGATTACTCTATCAACCACCATCTACTTCAGAGATTCCTCCTGAAACATTTTTCAACTACAAAAGTTCAATATCTTCCCACGAATTAGTGAATTAGGTAGGATTCAGAAACAGAATAACAAACAACGAATTAATCTTCATAAATTCGATTTCATCGTAAATGTGAAATACTTATCTTATACAAATTACAAATAAAAAAGAAAAGTGCGGGAGAGATAAAAAAGATGCAGGGCCGTTTGTCTGTTTGGCTAGTCAAACACGGGCTAGTTCATAGATCTTTGGGCTTCGATTACCAAGGAATAGAGACTTTACAAATAAAGCCCGAGGATTGGCATTCCATTGCTGTTATTTTATATGTATATGGTTACAATTATCTACGTTCCCAATGTGCTTATGATGTAGCACCAGGCGGACTGTTAGCCAGTGTGTATCATCTTACGAGAATAGAGTATGGTGTAGATCAACCGGAAGAAGTATGTATAAAAGTATTTGCTCCAAGGAGTAACCCTAGAATTCCGTCTGTTTTCTGGGTTTGGAAAAGTGCGGATTTTCAAGAACGAGAATCTTATGACATGTTGGGAATCTCTTATGAGAATCATCCACGACTGAAACGTATCTTAATGCCCGAAAGTTGGATAGGGTGGCCTTTACGTAAGGATTACATTGCCCCCAATTTTTATGAAATACAAGACGCTCATTGAATGATAAGAAACTAATTACAACTTCAAATATTCAAGGAATATTTGTACATTCTCTTCTAGCTCAAACGGAGGAATTGAGGTTTCATTCGTATTCTTATGGATAGGCTAATAAATAAAAAGAAATAAAAGACAATACATCATTGAAATTCTCGATTTTTGAAGATACCTTTTTATTTTATTTCGGACGAGCCGAGACAATAGGATGAACAACAAGGGTTCTATACCGTGAACTTTGTATCGCGCACATCACTTAGATGAACTCTAGAGAGTCACATAGAAAGGAATGAAGAAATGGAATATGAAAGAGAATACAAATAAATAAATGAAAGGGAATCGGATTCTATTTGTACTGTAGCTGAGATGAGTCTTGGTTATTTCTATCCTTGAACTCCTCTAGACCAGACTTTTGGTTGGGCCTTTCAACCAACTATTTTAATCTTTTTTTTTAATTAAATATGTATGAAGTATTAACATTCTTTTTGAATGTGAGGAGCCACAGCGTGAACAAATAAAAAAGAAGAGGAAAGATAATGAAATTTTTTTCTTTTACTACATTATTTATTTTTTTTACTACATTATAATTATAATAGACTCTTTGCTCATCTAAAAAATAGAAACAAAAAAAAAAAAAAAAATAAATAAAGAGAGGGTTTACTTCCAGATAGCTAGCTAGATAAGTATGTATTATGTCGATCTATATCAATTAATTTGTAGAGTAGATACTCATACAAATTAATCATACGCCGAGAACCAGATTTGAACTGGTGACACGAGGATTTTCAGTCCTCTGCTCTACCAACTGAGCTATCCCGACCATTACCGACGCATTATCCTCATAATACTAGATGACTTGGGTCTATGTCACTTAAAAATGAAAACAAAAAAAAAAACGAAAAAGTATTAAATTAAAAGGGGAATTTCTTGGATCTTTAAAAGGAAGACTTTGTAAATTTCAGTATGAGTAATGATATGGATTATGAATCATTCAAATAGGTATTCCTTGCTCAAGGGTGTTGATTTGTACGTATATCATATATATATCACAATATATCATATCACAAGACTTGTGATAAGAGAACAAAATTCTGCTAGGATACGCTTGTAAAATGGAAAAGAATAGGATGAATGAGAAACATAAGGAACTTTGAACCACTAACAAAAAGGGTAGGATAAAATAAATAGATAGCAAACGGGCTTTTTGGGGTTGGGGATAGAGGGACTTGAACCCTCACGATTTTTAAAGTCGACGGATTTTCCTCTTACTATAAATTTCATTGTTGTCGGTATTGATATTGACATGTAGAACGGGACTCTATCTTTATTCTCGTCCGATTAATCAGTTTTTCAAAAGATTTATCAGACTATGGAGTGAATGATTTGATTAATGAATATTCTATTCGATTCTTTCTTCAACTTGGAATCGATTCACAACAATTCTTTTTATTTTTCATATAAATTGATTTTGCATATAAATAAAAAAAATACGGGTTCGAGTCGTCTTTTTTGGTTTTTCATTAGTATACCTATTTATTTTATATTTTATATAGGTATATCTTGCATCCTTTCTGGAGTTTCGATATAAGGATTCCTTTACCAACAGTCAACCCCATTTGTTAGAATAGCTTCCATTGAGTCTCTGCACCTATCCCTTTTTTATTATTCTCGCTTGTTGAACCTTTGTTTATTTTCGTAAAATAATAGGATTTGGCTCAGGATTGCCCATTTTTCATTCCGGGGTTTCTCTGAATTTGAAAGTTATCACTTAGTAGGTTTCCATACCAAGGCTCAATCCAATCCAATTAAGTCCGTAGCGTCTACCAATTTCGCCATATCCCCTTTGTGTCTTGAGATTAGGATCTCATTAGGATGCACTTCCTTCCCCCTTTCTCCTTCCCTTCCTTTCCCCTTTCTTTCATTTATTTATTTTCTTTCTTTTTATGCGAAAACCGTTGAATTTAGTATTGAATTTAGTAGATATAGATACTGATTCTTATATCGAAGGGTCTTTACCTATTTTATTTCTTGTTTGTTTATCTTCTTTCGTCTCTATCGGAGACCCGTATTTATTTGGTCCAATCAGAAAATATTTTATCATTTCTGTATTCGCAATTCAATATAGATGGATATTCCATAACATATATATGCCCCCCTTACTCTCAGTTTTCTCAGGCAATTTACTCGAACGGTCGATTTTTTTTTTTTTTTTCGTCTTAGCTTCCGCCTTTATGAATGAAAACAAAAGAAAGGAGTCTCTCATCTCTCATTATGATCTGGATTTCATTTCTATGGGTTGCATCTTTTCTTTTTTCTTTAATTTTATTTTTATTCTTATTCTTTTATTAGACTATCCTATATAACCATAATAAGATAACTAAAAAAATAAAAATAAAAATGAAAATTGAATTTATTCATTATTAAAATTTATTCATTTTAAAATTTATTCATTATTAATTATTTATTTTCTAGTATAATAGCATAATAGCTAGAACTAATTATTCCATTCATTTCTATTTCGACTTCGAAGATAATTCGAATTAGTTAGTCTAAAAAACAAAGTTTCATTCTAATTATTTAGACTTATAACGTATCATTTATATAATGATAATATATATATAAATTATATATAAATATAAATTATATATAAATGCATAAAAATATTTTCACTATAATTATCTAATTATTAGACTCTATTTATAATTCTAAACTAAATATAAATAAATTAAATATATATTAAATCTATATTAAATATAAATAAATATTAAATATAAATAAATTAAATCTATATTAAATCTATCTATCTATATTAAAATTAAATCTATCTATTAAATTAAATCTATATCTATATCTATATAAAAAAAAAAAATTATATATAATTTAAATGTAAAATATACTAAAAATATACTAAAAAATACTAAAAATATAAAATAAAAAATATAGTAATATTATACTTAGTATACTAATATTATACTAATATATATATAATACTAAATTATATATATAATACTAAATAGAATATAATACTAAATAGAATAGAATACTAAATAGAATAGACTAATAGAATAAAGATAACATATAATAAAATAAATATAAAATAAAAATATATAATATAGAGATAAATAATAAATAATTATAAAAATTATAAATATATTTATAATTTATTTTTATAATTTTTATAATTATAATAAAATTAGAATTAAATTATAATAATATTATTATAATTTAATATTATTAAATATAATGTTATTAAATATTAATATGATTAAATTAAAATATGATTAAATTAAAATATCATTTTTAATATGATTAAAATATAATCAAATAGAATGATTAAAATATAATCAAATAGAATTATATTATTCTATTCTTAATTATTATATTCTATCAATATTAGATTGAATATTAGATTGAATCTACCATTATTATATATTATTATATATTATTATATATCATTATATTAAATATGATTATATTAAATATGGCATAAATTATGTATGGCATAAATATGGCATTTAAAATTTAAAATTCTAGTTTTTCTAAATTCTAGTCTATAATTCATATTAATAATTCATAGTAATTATGAATAACTAATAGATAGTTAATAGATAAGATCGTAATAGTTTGCTGAATTCCTATGGATACAAAATTTCTATTATTTGAGCCCGCTTAGCTCAGAGGTTAGAGCATCGCATTTGTAATGCGATGGTCATCGGTTCGATTCCGATAGCCGGCTTTCTCTATTTGTTTGCTTTTTTACTTTTTTACATGATTGATAATGTTTTTTTGAAATCAAAGAACATTGAAAAAGCTTTTTCCCCTTTTCTTTCCAAAGGTCAACGATCCGTTTATTATGTCGTAGAAACTTTCAATTAGGAATAAAATTGGAGGAGTTAGATCTTTGCAGAATAAATCAAGAAAAAAAAAAAGGAAACTTTTTTTGGTTTAATTTTTAGATTTTAATTTTTATATTTTATATTTAATATATATTTTATATTTAATATATTTATATATTATATATATTTTATTTTAATTTCTATTTTTTGTATACATTATATACAATATACATTATATACAATACAAAAAAGTATGGATATTGATCCAATTCATCTCATTAATATTTGTAGTACAATCCTTCAGTCGATTTCGCTTCATTTAGTTCAGTTTTAATTTAGGTTTATGAAATTTCAATAAAATTCAAATTAATAAGGAGTCTTTATGTCGCGTTACCGAGGGCCTCGTTTCAAAAAAATACGCCGTCTGGGGGCTTTACCGGGACTAACTAGTAAAAGTCCTAGAGCCGGAAGCGATCTTAGAAACCGATCGCGCTCCGGTAAAAAATCTCAATATCGTATTCGTTTAGAAGAAAAACAAAAATTGCGTTTTCATTATGGCCTTACAGAACGACAATTACTTAAATACGTTCGTATTGCCAGAAAAGCAAAAGGGTCAACAGGTCAGGTTTTACTACAATTACTTGAAATGCGTTTGGATAACATCCTTTTTCGATTAGGTATGGCTTCAACTATTCCTCAAGCCCGCCAATTAGTTAACCATAGACATATTTTAGTTAATGGTCGTACAGTAGATATACCAAGTTATCGCTGCAAACCCCGAGATATTATTTCAGCGAGGGATGAACAAAAATCTAGAACTCTGATTCAAAATTATCTTGATTCATCCACCCATGAGGAATTACCAAAGCATTTGACCCTTCACACATTACAATATAAAGGATTAGTCAATCAAATAATAGATAGGAAATGGGTCGGTTTGAAAATAAATGAATTGCTTGTCGTAGAATATTATTCTCGTCAGACTTAAACCTAACTAAAATAACAAAACAAGGGTTCTGCTCCCTTTTCACCTGAGTTAAGGTTAAGTAAAGGAAGACAGGGTAAGGGATTTGATTCGGAAATTTTATTTTTCTCCTATTCATGTATGATAGATCCGTAGGTAGATTTTCATCCCCTGTACGCTATTTTACGTATTCCGTATTAAAAAGAAATTGGGAATAGAGAATCTATATCAAAGAAGGGTCTAACTCTTTAGTATCTGTTCTTATTTGATTTGATACATTGTAGTCAGTTACATTGGCGAATTAGGTGAAGGTGCGGAAAGAGAGGGATTCGAACCCTCGGTAAACAAAAGTCTACATAGCAGTTCCAATGCTACGCCTTGAACCACTCGGCCATCTCTCCTACATAATTATTATGGCCGATAACCCGAGCGAATAGCGAGTTATTCATATTAGATTGTTCGAGAGGTACGAACAATATCAATTCTAACTAGAAAACTAGCTATAAAAATAGAAAACTTTTCATCACTTTTTTCAGCACTTTTTCTTTAGCCTCCCGACTCGAAGAAATTTTTTTGTGAGGGGGCTGTTAAAAATAAATAATATAATACGATAAACATATACCATATATATCTATTCATGTTTGCGAAAAAGGCACTCCCATCTTTTTTCTGATATTTCTACCGGACTGGATTAAATCAATGAATTGAAACGAATCAAATCAATCGATTGGTTTTTTTTTTTTAGACTATGCTTAATGGATATTTTTAGTTCATAATTCTCTTTAGACTCTAATTCCCCATTTCTATAAGAATTCTAAAATTCTTTTCCAGTTTTAGATCTCTCAACAACAACCTCTTACTCTGTAAATCTATTACAAATTCATAAATCCTCTAAGGGATTTTTATATTTGATTATATGTTGTATACCTGCTATGCACAAAACACAAAAAAGGGCAGTTATTTTATTTTCATCATAGAACGATTATTCGATTATTTTTCCTCTTTTTATCATAATTTAATCAAAACTTCTCTAATTTTGCTAATCTATCCTAATCCGTAGGATAAATTTTTTGATTCTTCAACTTCGATGAAATCGTAATAATTCTTTTTTCTTTTTATATTTTATTCTTATACTAATAAATTCTTATACTAATAAATTTGGATGAAATAAAATAGGATTCAAATATTTCTTTTTTTTTTTTTTTCTTGATTCCTGCCAAAAAAATTGAAGTAAAGTAGAGGGCTATATCTTTTTTTTTTTTTTTTTTATGGAATGGGTCTGCTTTTATGTTATTTCGTACTGTACGCTTCCTTTGTTTGTGAGATCCTTTTTTTTTTCTCACGAAGGGGTAATGAAAAGAGTTATAGAATGGATTGCTACCTATGCCTAGATCGCGGATAAATGGAAATTTTATTGATAAGACCTTTTCAATCGTAGCCAATATCTTATTACGAATAATTCCGACAACTTCAGGAGAAAAAGAGGCATTTACTTATTACAGAGATGGTGCGATTTGATTATTATTATATAATTATAATTATTTTATATATTTTAATTATTTTATATATTTTTTTTTTTATTTTTATTTTACCGCTCTTAGTCTTAGGAAAAAGACACATGATTCGGAATAGAAAAAAAAAAAAAAAGACTATTGAAAAAAAAAAAGAAATCTACGCTTGTTGAAGGTGAAGTTTATAAATAAAGCAATTCCTTCTGTCGTGTATCCCCGATTAATGCAACCTCAGATGCTTCAATTGTTGATTCGAGTATTGAGCGAAAGGTTACACCTATGGGTCTGTATTGTGGGTCAACCCTACTACACTAGTACCAATAGGCGGCATAGAGGAAGAAGCACTACATCTAGGAATCAACAACACGAAAACTTTGTTATTGTTATAAAGGATTCCCTTTCCTTATCGGGATCGGAACTAAGAGAAATGGTTGGGACAACAAACATCCATCTTGTTCGTACTTTGGATACCCATATAACCATCGAAGATTGTTGAAGTGACTAATTCCTGGAAATTAAGGAGCGTTGAGAACAAAGAAATTGTTGGAGTTTACTTTATTTATCTAGTACGAACACGCTTGATGGTAAGAAAAGATCTTTTGCAAGAGGGTTGGCTAGAGATTTCTTGTAAAAACATTAGCCCCGCTCAGTTCATAATGACAATATTTCGACCTTTTTTTTAATTCCATGGATTATTCTCATTATGCACATAAAGGAGGAGCCGTATGAGGTGAAAATCTCACGTACGGTTTTGGAACGGAGAATTCGTTGAATCGAATGACGACCGTAACGGATGTCGGCTCAATCCGAAGGAAATTATGCGGAAGCCTTACAGAATTATTATGAAGCTATGCGACTAGAAATTGATCCCTATGATCGAAGTTATATACTCTATAACATAGGCCTTATCCACACAAGTAACGGAGAACATACAAAAGCTTTAGAATATTATTTTCGAGCACTAGAACGAAACCCGTTCTTACCACAAGCTTTTAATAATATGGCTGTGATCTGTCATTACGTGCGACTATCTCCACTATAGAAATAAAAAAAAAAAGGAAAGAAAGAGCAAATACGCTAGTAAATAAATACGCTAGTAAATAAAATAGGCTTTCTACATATTGCATCGTCCAAAAAACGATTTTTATCAGCTGTAACAAAAAAAGAAAAAAAAAAAAGAAACTTCATAGAAGTCAAAATATGAAGAAATATATATGCCTAGATACTTTATTCTATGGATAAAGGATCTAATTGATAGAGGAAGCACCGTAAAGATCAATTAGCGAGGTTTTGGGCCGATACAATAAAAATAAATAAGAACTGCTTATTTATGTCATGATATGAGATAAAAATTAGGAATCAACTTATGTAATAGAGCCGATCCCCTAAGTTATTGAGCAGCGGTGTAGCATCAGATCCCAAAGACAGTAAGTCTTTTTTATGAGGAAGAAGTCTTTTTCAAGGATTCTATATAAATTTATATATGATATGAAACCGAGATAGTTACCTTTCAGAAAAATCTAACGGACGATAATCCCGAAACGCCTATGCTTTATTTTTCTGAAGGTGGGAGAAAAGATAAAACTCATTATTAATTTAATCCAAATTAAAGTTTGAAACTCATGTAATTAACCTCTTTTGGTTAACCCGAGACAAATCGATAGGATCTATGAGAAATCTCATTCAATTGGATATATGGTAGGGTAAAAAAATGGGACACCAAAAGAATTGACTGCCGAGCCGTATGAGGTAGGAAACTCTCAAGTACGGTTCTAAGGGAAGGAATTGACCCGCCTATTCCGACCGGGGAGAACAGGCCATTCGACAGGGGGATTCTGAAATAGCGGAGGCTTGGTTCGATCAAGCCGCTGAGTATTGGAAACAGGCTATAGCGCTTACTCCTGGTAATTATATTGAAGCGCAGAATTGGTTAAAGATCACGAGGCGTTTCGAATAAGAACAAGAGCTCTCTGTTTATTTATTATTTTCGGATTAGAAATTCTAATTAGAAATTAGAAAATTCTATTACTATTAAATTCTATTCTTATTCTATTAAATCCATTTAATTAAATTACCTTACCATTAAAATTATTAAATTAGATTTTTTATTCATATTCAATTTGAATCTTTAAATATTAAAAAATATTAATTTAATTGGAATTGTTAATTGTGTAATTGTTTGTTTTTGTTGGACCCATCGGTCAGATCATTTCTCTCTCTCTGGGAAAAACCAATCAAAGAATTTCATTATATCCTTTCTAAAATCGTTCTATTTCGTCTGATATTTCGTAAGGATAAGTAATACACGGATATAGCAAAATAAAAAATATTTTCTTTTCTGC